>NC_041393.1:573225080-573248167 GCF_002162155.2 Triticum dicoccoides
TTTAAAGCCCTTTATGTGATGACGCCCAGACGTCCGACTGTGGCATTTCTTTTAAAGCCCTTTATGTGATGTCGCCCAGACGTCCGACTGTGGCATTTCTTTTAAGCCCTTTATGTGGTGTCGCTAAGACGCCCGACTGCGGCATTTCTTTTAAGCCCTTTATGTGGTGTCTCTTAGACGTCCGACTGCAGCATGCATTTTATTTATTTACCTTTCGAGGCGTCGCTCCAGACACCCGATCGGTTTTCAGTTATTTTTTTTTATCAAGTCCTGCAATATTACCGTTGTTATATGAGCATCATCCTTTGTTCATGACACATTCATGCATTCATTGATTATATCTTTTGTCCGAACTGTGTTGCGAGTACTTTCAATTACTCACCTGGCTTCTTGATTTGGCCAGATGTTGATGAAGGCGATCTCATGGATGAAGAGTTTGATAGCGAGTCCGAAGCCTAGAGAAGTCCCAGTCAGTCCCGTGCGATCCTGTCTTGGTCATTGTATTATCCGCTTCCGCAACCCCGAAATAAATTCATCGAGCCTCACCTCGACGCTCGACGTGCTGCCAGTAGAAGTCAAGTTATCCATCACCACTTCTCCTCGAGCTAGTAGCATGCCACCACACCCCTGTGTCATAACCGCCCATATGTAAGATATTGGCGAGTTTGTAATAAATTGTTGAGCAGCCTCAGCTCAACCCTGTAATATATTTGATGCTACTGGTCCTCTGTTTATCAAGTATTTGTCTACCAGAAAGGATGACTTTTCCTATACTGGGTTTAAAAGATCGGTTTTATCAATAAACATTTTATTGAAAAGCCGGTCGTGACACCACCTTGGTGGGAGGCTGACTTGTGGGCCTACTAAGTTGACTGGGATGGAGCCCTTTGTCAACTTTAGTCAATATTTGAATGGTTCTAGCTCCATCGAGCGTACGATGTCCATCCAACAGCCAAGGTGCTTCTTCTACATCTGGTCTTCTTGCTCCAGTCACCCAAAGCAGCGCCGGTCGTGCCGCATGCTCCTGCCGCCCGTGGCCGGCTGTGATGCCATGGAGGCCTCACCGCCTCCTACTACTCCCACCGCTGGCCACGCCATCCCTCTACTCACCCACACCCCCTGTTATTCTGCGGCGACGACAGCCTCACACCACAGTCGAACGAGTGAACCCTCATACTCCTCTACGCGTGGGAACCACTGTCGCGTCTTCCCCGACTCCACGTCGTCCCCTTCCTTGCCTTTCCATCGTCCACCGCCCTGATGCTCTCGGCGCGGTGTGGTCAACGTGGTCAAGGAACGACTTCCATCGGACGTGGACTGTACATGGAGAGGCTGACAGCTAGGTCCATGGCTGCAGCAAGGAAGTGCCTCCTTATTACGCGGAAAATAATGATTCCTCCACCTGACAGCAGGGACCCACAGGACGGGCCACCGTATTTCGCGAAAAAACGTTTCCCCCTGACTGCTGGGACCCACCAGCTACACCTTCGCACGCAAGGAAGTGCGTCCGGGCAAAAAAACGATTCGCCCTCCTAACTGCTGGGACCCACCAGCTACATCTTCGCACGCAAGGAAGTGCGTCCGGGCAAAGAAAAACGATTCGCCCCCTGACTGTTGGGACCCACCAGCTACATCTTTGCACACAAGGAAGTGCCTGATAGTCGGGATCCACCTGGTCGAAGCATACATGGCGTTGTCATTCTGGTCGCGAACATGTACGTACATATATACTGGTGTATGTAGAGGCGCGCACGTGTCTTAGTAGAGGCGCGTACGTATCGTAGTAGAGGCGCGCACGTAGCATGTACACGTACGTACGGCGGCCAGTGTGCAAGAAAGAAAATACGGCCACGTATGTGTACATACGGGCGGGGTCTCAAACGCCTACTCGCGCATACGTACGGCTAGGGCTTGTGTAAATGGCTGAGTTGGAAGGGAGAACCAACGTTGTCGTCGTGTTCATGGGGAGCCAACCGGCTGGTTCGAAACGGAATGCATCGTCGTGTTCATCAGGAGGGCTTGGACGGAACAGGCGATGGAAACAAGGCCTGGCGTACCGCAAAACGGAGGAAACGGCCTTGTGTTCGACCGGCCACGTTTGAAACGGGATCCTGTTCATCGGGAGGGGTGTGGCGCACTGCAAAATGGAGGAAACAGACCTCCTACGGTCGAAACAGGGGTCCTATTGATCGGGAGGGGTGTGGCGTACCACAAAACGGACGAAACAGACTTGTGTTGGAGCGCTACGGTCAAAACGGGGGTCCTGTTCATCGGGAGGGGTGTGGCGTACCACAAAACAGGACTCCAAGGGATAGTGTTCATCTCCACCGTCGACCTCCTCTAGCCTCCATGGGCTACTGTCGACCTCCTCCAGCCTCCACAGGCTCCTGTTCATCCAGCCTCCATCGTGCGCTACTCCACCGGCTACTGTTCAACCACCCCTCCACGGGCACCCCTCCACCATCTACTGTTCATCCAGCCCTTCACGGGGTCGTCCTGTTCATCCAGCCCTCCACTCCATGAGGTCCTGTTCATCCACCCCCACCGCTCACTATTCATCCAAACCCCCCGCAACACTAACTGTTCATCCAATGGATCGGCTTCAGTTAGCAGCAGTAGTGAAGAAATCACTCGATCGGGTTCAGTTAACAGCCATCGATTGATCGCTCGGGTTTAGTAATGCATAGCCTGCAGTGCAATCACTCGGGTTCAGTTAGAGCCCAACGCCTCGCTCGGGTTTAGTTAGAGCCAACGCCTCGCACACACGCATGTACGTGTACGAGAGAAACATGCATCGCTCGGCCCCCGACCGCCCACCATAACTGGGAACTCCCCGAAATTGTCCTCGCCCTCACTTCTACCACGGTTTTTCCGTCATGGACGGCCCAAAGAATGTCATGCAGCTGCGTCTCTGACCCGCCCAGGACGAAAAGCCCATTCTCTGTCATGATTTTTTGTCATAGAAGTAGGAGCCCACCACATCTATGATGATATCGGGTTTTGTCACAATTATCGTCATAGAAGTGTCATAAGTATGATAGAAAAAAAATTCGTTCGACCCAAAATGTTACGGATGTGTATTTTTTTGTAGTGTTGGATCCAACGGCTCCCCGTTGCTCATATTAGGTGCTCCCCGTGTTGGAAATTTGCCCTAGAGGCAATAATAAATTGGTTATTATTATTATATTTCCTTGTTCATGATAATCGTTTATTATCCATGCTACAATTGTATTGATAGGAAACTCGGATACATGTGTGGGTACATAGACAACACCATGTCCCTAGTAAGCCTCTAGTTGACTACCTCGTTGATCAATAGATGGTTACAGTTTCCTGACCATGGACATTGGATGTCGTAGATAACGGGATCACATCATTAGGAGAATGATGTGATGGACAAGACCCAATCCTAAGCCTAGCACAAAGATCGTGTAGTTCGTATGCTAAAGCTTTCCTAATGTCAAGTATCATTTCCTTAGACCATGAGATTGTGCAACTCCCGGATACCGTAGGAATGCTTTGGGTGTACCAAACGTCACAACGTAACTGGGTGGCTATAAAGGTGCACTACGGGTATCTCCGAAAGTGTCTGTTGGGTTGGCACGAATCGAGACTGGGATTTGTCACTCCGTGTGACGGAGAGGTATCTCTGGGCCCACTCAGTAGGACATCATCATAATGTGCACAATGTGACCAAGGGGTTGATCACGGGATGATGTGTTACGGAATGAGTAAAGAGACTTACCGGTAACGAGATTGAACAAGGTATCGGGATACCGACGATCGAATCTCGGGCAAGTATAATACCGCTGGACAAAGGGAATTGTATACGGGATCGATTGAGTCCTTGACATCGTGGTTCATCCGATGAGATCATCATGGAACATGTGGGAGACAACATGGGTATCCAGATCCCGCTATTGGCTATTGATCGGAGAACGTCTCGGTCTTGTCTGCATGGTTCCCGAACCCGTAGGGTCTACACACTTAAGGTTCGATGACGCTAGGGTTATAGGGAATAGATATACGTGGTTACCGAATGTTTTTCGGAGTCTCGGATGAGATCCCGGACGTCATGAGGAGTTCCGGAATGGTCCGGAGATAAATATTTATATATGGGAAGTCTTGTTTTGGTCACCGGAAAAGTTTCGGGTGTTATCGGTAATGTACCGGGACCACCGGGAGGGTCTCGGGGGTCCACCAGGTGGGGCCACCGGCCCCAGAGGGCAGCATGGGCCAAGTGTGGGAGGGGACCAGCCCCAGGTGGGCTAGTGCGCCCCCCCACTAGGGCCCAAGGCGCCTAGGGTTTGGGGAGGGGGCTCCTCCACCTTGCTTGGGGGGCAAGTTTCCCCCTCTCCCCCCCTTGGCCGCCACCCTAGATGGGTTTTTTGGGCAGCCGCACCCCTTGGGGTGGGAACCCTAAAGGGGGCGCAGCCCCCTCCCTCTCCCCTATATATACTTGAGGTTTTGGGGCTGCCATACATAAGAGTTTGCACCTCTCCCTGGCGCAGCCCTACCTCTCTTTCTCCTTGTCTCTCGCGGTGCTTGGCGAAGCCCTGCTGGATTACCACGCTCCTCCATCACCACCACGCCGTTGTGCTGCTGCTGGATGGAGTCTTCCTCAACCTGTCCCTCTCTCCTTGCTGGATCAAGGCATGGGAGACGTCACGGGGCTGCACGTGTGTTGAACGTGGAGGTGCCGTCCATTCGGCACTAGGATCTCTGGTGATTTGGATCACGACGAGTACGACTCCTTCAACCCCGTTCTCTTGAACGCTTCCGCTTAGCGATCTACAAGGGTATGTAGATGCACTCCCCTCTCTCTCGTTGCTAGTCTCTCCATAGATAGATCTTGGTGATGCGTAGAAAATTTTGAATTTCTGCTACGTTCCCCAACAGTGGCATCATGAGCTAGGTCTATTGCGTAGATGCTATGCATGAGTAGAACACAAAGTAGTTGTGGGCGTTGATTTTGTTCAATATGCTTACCCGTTAGTAGTCCAATCTTGTTTCGACGGTATTGTGGGATGAAGCGGCCCGGACCGACCTTACACGTACACTTACGTGAGACAGGTTCCACCGATTGACATGCACTTGTTGCATAAGGTGGCTAGCGGGTGCCAGTCTCCCACTTTAGTCGGATCGGATTCGATGAAAAGGGTCCTTATGAAGGGTAAATAGAAATTGACATATCACATTGTGGTTTTTGCGTAGGTAAGAAACGTTCTTGCTAGAAACCCATAGCAGCCACGTAAAACATGCAAACAACAATTAGAGGACGTCTAACTTGTTTTTGCAGGGTATGCTATGTGATGTGATATGGCCAAGAAGAATGTGATGAATGATATGTGATGTATGAGATTAATCATGTTCTTGTAATAGGAATCACGACTTGCATGTCAATGAGTATGACAACCGGCAGGAGCCATAGGAGTTGTCTTTATTTATTGTATGACCTGCGTGTCATTGAACAACGCCATGTAATTACTTTACTTTATTGCTAACTGGTAGCCATAGTAGTAGAAGTAATAAGTTGGCGAGACAACTACATGGAGACACGATGATGGAGATCATGATGATGGAGATCATGGTGTCATGCCGGTGACGATGATGATCATGGAGCCCCGAAGATAGAGATCAAAAGGAGCAAAATGATATTGGCCATATCATGTCACTATTTGATTGCATGTGATGTTTATCATGTTTATACATCTTATTTTCTTAGAACGACGATAGTTAATAAGATGATCCATCATTAAAATTTCAAGAAAGTGTTCCCCCTAACTGTGCACCGTTGCGAAAGTTCGTCGTTTCGAAGCACCACGTGATGATCGGGTGTGATAGATTCTAACGTTCACATACAACGGGTGTAAGCCAGATTTACACACGCGAAACACTTAGGTTAACTTGACGAGCCTAGCATGTACAGACATGGCCTCAGAACACAAGAGACCGAAAGGTCGAGCATGAGTCATATGGTAGATACGATCAACATGAAGATGTTCACCGATGATGACTAGTCCGTCTCACGTGATGATCGGACACGGCCTAGTTGACTCGGATCATGTAATCACTTAGATGACTAGAGGGATGTCTATCTGAGTGGGAGTACATAAGATGAACTTAATTATCCTGAACATAGTCAAAAGGTTTTTGCAAATTATGGCATAGCTCATGCTTTAGTTGTACTGTTTTAGATATGTTCCTAGAGAAAATTTTGTTGAAAGTTGATAGTAGCAATTATGCGGACTGGGTCCGTAAACTGAGGATTGTCCTTGTTGCTTCGTAGAAGGATTATGTTCTTAATGCAACGCTCGGTGTGCTGAACCTCGAACATCGTCTGTGGATGTTGCGAACATTTGACATACACGTTTTGATAACTATGTGATAGTTCAGTTAAATGGTTTAGAGTTGAGGTACCAAAGACGATTTCGAAACGTCATGGAACATATGAGATGTTTCGAGGGCTGAAATTGGGATTTCAGGCTTGTGCCCACGTCAAGAGGTATAAGACCTCCGACGATTTTCTTAGCCTGCAAACTAAGGGATAAAAACTCAATCGTTGAGCATGTGCTCAGATTGTCTGAGTACAACAATCACTTGAATCGAGTGGGAGTTGATCTTCCAGATGAGATAGTGATGTTTCTCCAAAGTCATTGCCACCAAGCTACTAGAGCTTCGTGATGAACTATAACATATCAGGGATAGATATGATGATCCTTGAAGTATTCGTGATGTTTGACACTGCAAAAGTAGAAGTCAAGTTGGAGCATCAATTGTTGATGGTTAGTAAAACCACTAGTTTCAAGAATGGCAAGGGCAAGAAGGGATACTTCATGAAACGGCAAAACAGTTGCTGCTCTAGTGAAAACCCAAGGTTGGACCCAAACCCGAGACTAAGTGCTTCTGTAATGAGAGGAATGGACACTAAAGTAGAACCACCCTAGATACTTGGTAGATAAGAAGGCTGGCAAGGTTGATAGAAGTATATTGGATATACATTATGAATCAAATGTGTACTTTACTAGTACTCCTAGTAGCACCAGGGTATTGAGATACCGGTTCGATTGCTAAGTGTTAGTAAATTGAAGTAAAAGGCTACAGAATAAGCGGAGACTAGCTAAAGGTGAGCTGACGATATGTGTTGGAAGTGTTTCCAAGGTTGATGTGATCAAGCATCGCACGCTCCCTCTACCATCGAGATTTGTGTTAAACCTAAATAATTGTTATTTGGTGTTTGCGTTGAGCATAGACATGATTGGATTATGTCTATCGCAATATGGTTATTCATTTAAGGAGAAAAATGGTTACTCTGTTTAATTGAATAATACCTTCAATGGTCTTGCACCTAGAACGAATGGTTTATTGAATCTCGATCCTTGTGATACACATGTTCATGCCAAAAAAATATAAGATAGTAATGATAGTACCACATACTTGTGGCACTGAGTCATATTGGTATAAAACGCGTGAAGAAGCTCCATGTTGATGGATCTTTGGACTCACTCATTTTGAAAAGTTTGAGACATGCGAACCATGTCTATTGGTGTATACGCATGAAGAAACTCCATGCAGATGGATCGTTTGGACTCACTTGATTTTGAATCACTTGAGATATGCAAAACATACCACATGGACAAGATGACTGAAAAGCCTCATTTTCAGTAATGGAACAAGATAGCAACTTGTTGGAAGTAACACATTTTGATGTGTGCAGTCCAATGAGTGCTGAGGCATGCAGTGAATATCGTTATGTTCTTACTTCATAGATGATATGAGTAGATGTTGAGTATATTTACTTGATGAAACACAAGTCTGAATTATTGAATGGTTCAAATAATTTAAGAGTGAAGTTGAAGATCATCATGACAAGAGGATAAAATGTCTATGATATGATCATTTAGATGAGTATCTGAGTTACGAGCTTTGGCACGCAATTAAGACATTGTGGAAATTGTTTCACAATTAATACCGCCTGGAACACCATAGTGTGATGGTGTGTCCGAACATCATAGTTGCACCCTATTGGATATGGTGCGTGCCATGATGTCTCTTATCGAATTACCACTATCGTTCATGGGTTAGGCATTAGAGACAACCGCATTCACTTTAATAGGGCACCACGTAATTCCGTTGAGACGACACCGTTTGAACTATGGTTTGGAGAAAACTAAGTTGTTGTTTCTTAAATGTTTGGGGCTGCGACGCTTATGTGAAAAAGTTTTAGGTTGATAAGCTCGAACCCAAAGCGGATAAAATGCATCTTCATAGGACACCCCAAAACAGTTGGGTATACCCCCTATCTCAAATCCAGAAGCAAAAGTAATTGTTTCTAGAAACGGGTCCTTTCTCGAGGAAAAGTTTCTCTCGAAAGAATTGAGTGGGAGGATGGTGGAGACTTGATGAGGTTATTGAACCATCACTTAAACCAGAGTGTAGCAGGGCACAAGAAATTGTTCATGTAGCACCTACACCAATTGCAGTGGAAGCTGATGATAGTGATCATGATGCTTCGAATCAAGTCACTACCGAACCTTGTAGGTCGACAAGGACGCGTACTACTTCAAGAGTGGTACGCAATCCTGTCTTAGAGGTCATGTTGCTAGACAACAATGAACCTACGAGCTATGGAGAAGCGATGGTGGGCCCGGATTCCGACGAATGGCTCGAGGCCATAAAATCAGAGAGAGGATCCATGACTTTGGAAGAAATACTTGATGGTCGTAAAGCTGTTGGGTACAGATGGATTTTAAGAGTAAGACACACAATGTTGGTAAGTATCACCATTAAGAAAGCTCAACTTGTCGTTAATATGTTTTCTGACAAGTTCAAGGAGTTGACTACGATGAGACTTTCTCAGTCGTAGCGATGCTAAGAGTCTGTTGGAATTATATTAGCAATTACTGCATGATTTATGAAATCTTGAAGATAGGATGTCAAAACATTGTTTCCTCGACGATATCCTTGAGGAAAGGTTGTATGTGATACAACCAGAAGGTTTTGTCAATCCTGAAAGACGCTAATAAGTATGCAAAGCTCCAGCAATCCTTCTAAGGACTGGAGTAAGCATCTCGGAGTTGGAATGTACGCTTTGATGAGATAATCAAAGATTTGGGTTTATACAAAGTTTATGAGAAACTTGTATTTCCAAAGAAGTGAGTGGGAGCACTATAGCATTTCTGATGAGTATATGTCTTTGACATATTGTTAATCAGAAATGATGTAGAATTTCTGGAAAGCATGTAGGGTTATTTGAAAAGTGTTTTTTAATAGAAAACCTGGATTAAGATGCTTGAACATTGAGCATCAAGATCTATGAGGATAGATCAAAAACGCTAAATGGTACTTTCAAATGAGCACATACCTTGACATGATCTTGAAGGTGTTCAAGATGGATCAGTCAAAGAAGGAGTTCTTGCCTGAGTTGTAAGGTATGAAGTTAAGAGTTAAAGCTCGACCACGGCAGAAGAGAGAGAAAGGACGAAGGTCGTCCCCTATGCTTCAGACGTAGGCTCTATAGTATGCTATGCTGTGTACAGCACCGGAAGTGTGCCTTGCCATGAGTCAGTCAAGGGGTACAAGAATGATCCAGGAATGGATCATTGGACAGCGGTCAAAAATTGTCCTTGGAGTAAATAAGGACATGTTTCTCGATTATGGAGGTGATAAAGAGTTCAGCGTAAAGGGTTACGTCGATGCAAGCTTTAACACCTATCCGAATAACTCTGAGTAGCAAACCGGATACGTATAGGAGAGCAACCATTTGGAATATCTCCAAGTGGAGTGTGGAAGCAGCATTTACAATATGACCTAGAGATTTGCGAAGTACGTACGGATCTGAATGTTGCAAACCCGTTGACTAAAACTTATCTCACAAGCAAAACATGATCAAACCCTAGAACTCATTGAGTCTTAATCACATGGTGATGTGAACAAGTTTAGTGACACTAGTAAACTCTTTGGATGTTGGTCACATGGCGATGTGACCTGTCAGTGTTAATCACATGGCGATGTGAACTAGATTATTGACTCTAGTGCAAGTGGGAGACTGTTAGAAATATGCCCTAGAGGCAATAATAAATTGGTTATTATTATTATATTTCCTTGTTCATGATAATCGTTTATTATCCATGCTATAATTGTATTGATAGGACACTCTGATACATGTGTGGGTACATAGACAACAGCATGTCCCTAGTAAGCCTCTAGTTGACTAGCTCGTTGATCAATAGATGGTTATGGTTTCCTGACCATGGACATTGGATGTCGTTGATAACAGGATCACATCATTAGGAGAATGATGTGATGGACAAGACCCAATCCTATGCCTAGCACAAAGATTGTGTAGTTCGTATGCTAAAGCTTTTCTAATGTCAAGTATCATTTCCATAGACTATGAGATTGTGCAACTCCTGGATACCGTAGGAATGCTTTGGGTGTACCAAACGTCACAACGTAACTGGGTGGCTACAAAGGTGCACTACGGGTATCTCCGAAAGTCTCTGTTGGGTTGGCACGAATCGAGACTGGGATTTGTCACTCCGTGTGATGGAGAGGTATCTCTGGGCCCACTCGGTAGGACATCATCATAATGTGCACAATGTGACCAAGGGGTTGATCACGGGATGATGTGCTACGGAACGAGTAAAGAGACTTGCCGGTAACGAGATTGAACAAGGTATCGGGATACCGACGATCGAATCTCGGGCAAGTATAATACCGCTGGACAAAGGGGATTGTATATGGGATCGATTGATTCCTTGACATCGTGGTTCATCCGATGAGATCATCGTGGAACATGTGGGATCCAACATGGGTATCCAGATCCCGCTGTTGGTTATTGACCGGAGAACGTCTCGGTCATGTCTGCATGGTTCCCGAACCCGTAGGGTCTACACACTTAAGGTTCGATGATGCTAGGGTTATAGGGAATAGATATACGTTGTTAGGAGTCCCGGATGAGATCCCGGACGTAATGAGGAGTTCCGGAATGGTCCTGTTTTGGTCACCGGAAAAGTTTCGGGTGTTATCGGTAATGTACCGGGACCACCGGGAGGGTCCCGGGGGTCCACCAGGTGGGGCCACCGGCCCCAGAGGGCTGCATGGGCCAAGTGTGGGAGGGGACCAGCCCCAGGTGGGCTGGTGAGCCCCCCCACCAGGGCCCAAGGTGCCTAGGGTTTGGGGAGGGGGCTCCTCCACCTTGCTTGGGGGGCAAGTTTCCCCCTCTCCCCCCCTTGGCCGCCACCCTAGATGGGTTTTTGGGGCAGCCGCACCCCTTGGGGTGGGAACCCTAAAGGGGGCACAGCCCCCTCCCTCGCCCCTATATATACTTGAGGTTTTGGGGATGCCATACACAAGAGTTTCCACCTCTCCCTGGCGCAGCCCTACCTCTCTTTCTCCTTGTCTCTCGTGGTGCTTGGCGAAGCCCTGCTGGATTACCATGCTCCTCCATCACCACCACGCCGTTGTGCTGCTGCTGGATGGAGTCTTCCTCAACCTCTCCCTCTCTCCTTGCTGGATCAAGGCATGGGAAACGTCACCGGGCTGCACATGTGTTGAACGTGGAGGTGCCGTCCGTTCGGCACTAGGATCTCCGGTGATTTGGATCACGACGAGTACGACTTCTTCAACCCCGTTCTCTTGAACGCTTCCACTTAGCGATCTACAAGGGTATGTAGATGCACTCCCCTCTCTCTCGTTGCTAGTCTGTACATAGATAGATATTGGTGATGCGTAGAAAATTTTGAATTTTTGCTACGTTCCCCAACACCCCGTAGCTTAATTAGCCGATGCGGTGATATGAGCATCTAGGTCATATGCTCTGTGATCAGATGCCACATGCGTAGTACTTCTACTTTCTGCGCAATTCCCAAAATCTCTCAGACATATATTAGAAAAACATTCAAACCTCCTACTGTGAGCCGTTAGATATCCATGAACTTGTATCACCATGGAATCTATGGTGCGGGAGCACCTCATATTCTCCCATGCGAGAAAACATCAGGTGCTCTCGCAGCTTGGATGGTACAGTGATACGAGCTTCGAGGTCATTTGATCTGAGATCCAATGGCATTTGAGCAGTCTTTGTGCTTGTAAGCAGTGGTCGAACTCTTTGGTGGCTTTTCTGCAAAAAACCATTTGAACCACCGAGTTGTTGGATCACAAATCCAACGGCTCCGAAGAGCTTGTATCACCAAACCATCTAAGGTGTGGTAACACATGATATTCTTACATATAGGAGAATATGATGTCCTCCTTCATCTTAGATCCTACGGTGATACGAGCTTCGAGGTCTTTGGATATGGGATCCAAGGGAATCTGAGTAGTTTTTGTAAAAATTGTGTGCAATTCTCAAACTCATTATGGTTTCCTGTAAAAATATTAAGACATCCAGTGAGCTTCTATATCTCAGATCTACAAGCTCCAAGCAACTCGTATCAGCATATAGCATCTAAGGTGTGGGGGCACGTGATATTCTCCCGGGCAGGAGGGGGGTGCACAACCAATTGGTGGGGACAAATATAATCTAAACAATCCTAAACAAAGCTTCACAATTTTATCTAGGGTTTCAAATGGACTGCCACATACGGATGTATATAGACATATTTTAGAGTGTATATTCACTCATTTTGCTCCGTGTGTAGTCACTTGCTGAAATCTCTTAAAGACTAATATTTAGGAACAGAAGGAGTATTTTTGAATTCGTGCCATACATGCATGGTTTGGAAAAATAGATGCACTATACTTATTGGATTGTTGTTGTGTTCATGTGTGTGTGTGTGTGTGTGGTCATATGCTTGATACATACAAAGTTTTCTCACCACCATACCGTTCATATTTTAAATTTGAATTTGCAATGAAAAACTTACTAGGGATACCATGAAATGTGAAATCCACGTTGAGATCACTATATCACAAACTCACTCTAATTCAAAAACTCGTCATAAATCAATTACCACGTTGAGATTACTATTTACAAGGAAAATACGGGCATTGTAATACACATAGATTCGTTCAGCAATTTAAAAGATTCCTTTAGTATTCTCGAATGGTAGGACCTAACGGCGTACTAGCCAGACCTTGGCTCGTGTTGATCCTGAAAAAACGGGCTCGTGTCCTTCTGGTAGAGTGCGTGGTACGCATATTAGCCAAACCCAACAAGTCGAGCCTCCGTGTTTCAAGTCGAAATATCTGGCGGCCAGAATTCCAGCCCTAGGAAATTCCCCTCATGTCCCCGATCCATAATGACTACCGATGAACAATGGAGGGATACTTTAGTAACTAGACAACGTTACCTACCGTGCCGAGCACGGTTCAATTCCCTCGGTCGCCGCTACCCAAGGTCACCCGTCAACTGCATTGCCTAGTACTACTACTCCACCATGATGAGCACAGAATTGAGCCCGTTTGTTCATGCCTAGTATTTGAGTTAATATATCAGGCAATGCACTCGTACGGATGTATTAACCTTTTACTCTACATATATAACTTTTCTGAAGTCTAACTAAGCAAAATGTTTGACCAATTCCTTTCTTAAGAAATACAACAAGAAAGATGTATCGCTTGAAAATTTATTGCATGATGCAGGTTATGATATTGTTTCAAATCCTGGATTTTAAATTTCAGAAAATCCAAAAGTGACCAGAAATTCATGAAACTGAGCAAGGTCACGTGATATGGCACAAATATTCCTACGTAATTTTTTTCTTCAATTTGAGACAAGCTGCTTATGAGAAGTGCACAAATGAAGAGCCAAGGTATTTTGGAACAAAGACCTGTCACATTAAGGCGAATGCTTTCACTATCGAAACCGTGGGCGTTTACGTGCCGCCACGAATCCCGCTTCTCATCGGCAGGTGCCATCCGAGCAAGCGTGTGAGTCGATGGGAGGCATGCGAGCAGATCGCTGCGTCGGCTGATAGGGAGGCATGCAAGCAGACCGCTGCGCAGGCTCACCGAGAGGTGAGCCCTTTGACCAGGATCCGCCGCCCACCTTCGTCTCAACTGCTCCCACTTCTAATGTGGCCAGCGCCACAGTTTAAAATCAACCTTGCACTACCCGGTATCGCTGCAATCCTCTCTCTTCCTCTCCGATTCTCATGCCGTCTACCTCAAACTAGCTTGACCTAACCGTACGCCATGCCGCATCACAATGGTCTACCCTTAGTCTTCCAGTTTCTGAGGAAGACACCCAGCCGGAGTCTCAAGAACATAAGGCGCTTTGGGACGAGCTTGAACCGGCCTTGCCGGAAGACGTCGTGCATGTCCCCGTTTCCGTTCTGGCTCTCGTCACCCCGACTGCGCCAGCGCCAATCCCCATGGCATTGATGGGTTGGGAGCTCCACATTGTCGTCGACGTTGATGCCACGGGTTCCACGAGGTCCCCACCGACTTCCACGCACCTGTGCACCTGCCAGTGCATGCGTCTGCGCGTGCACTGACGTGCATGCCCATGCCGTTGCCCGTGCACCTGCCAGCGCATGCGCCTGCACGTGTGCTACATCTTGAGCTTGCGTTGGTTTTCCTTGAAGAGGAAAGGGTGATGCAGCAATAGTAGCATAAGTATTTCCCTCAATTTTTGAGAACCAAGGTATCAATCCAGTAGGAGGCTCCTAAAAAGTCCCACACACCTACACAAACAAACAAGAACTCGCAACCAACAGAATAAAGGGGTTGTCAATCCGTTCACGGCCACTTGCGAAAGTGAGATCTGATAGAGATAATATGATAAGATAAATATATTTTGGGTATTTTATAATGTAGACTAGAAAAGTAAAGATGCAAATAAAAGTAGATTGAAAGCTTATATAATAAAAGATAGACCCGGGGGACATAGGTTTCACTAGTGGCTTCTCTCAAGATAGCATAAGTATTACGGTGGGTGAACAAATTACTGTCGAGCAATTGATAAAGAGAATAATTATGAGATTATCTAGGCATGATCATGTATATAGGCATCACGTCCGTGACAAGTAGACCGACTCCTGCCTGCATCTACTACTATTACTCCACACATCGACCGCTATCTAGCATGCATCTAGAGTATTAAGTTCATAAAGAACAGAGTAACGCATTAAGAAAGATGACATGATGTAGAGGGATAAACTCATGCAATATGATATAAACCCCATCTTTTTATCCTCGATGGCAACAATACAATACGTGCCTTGCTGCCCCTGCTGTCACTGGGAAAGGATACCGCAAGATTGAACCCAAATCTAAGCACTTCTCGCATTGCAAGAAAGATCAATCTAGTAGGCCAAACCAAACTGATAATTTGAAGAGACTTGCAAAGATAACTTAATCACACATAAAAGAATTCAGAGGAGATTCAAAATATTTCTCATAGATAAACTTGATCATAAACCCACAATTCATCGGATCTTGACAAACACACCACAAAAAGAGTTACATCTAATAGATCTCCAAGAAGATCAAGGAGAACATGGTATTGAGATTCAAAGAGAGAGAAGAAGCCATCTAGCTAATAACTATGGACCCGAAGGTCTGTGGTAAACTACTCGCAACTCATCGGAGAGGCTATGGTGTTGATGTAGAAGCCCTCTGTGGTTGATTCCCCCTCCGTCAGAGCGTCGACGAAGGCTCCAAGATGGGATCTCGCGGATACAGAAGGTTACGGTGGTGGAAATAGTTTTTCATGGTCGCCTCTGATGTTCTTGGGGTACGTGGGTATATATAGGAGGAAGAAGTAGGTCGGTGGACGCTCGAGGGGCCCACGAGATAGGGGGGCGCACCCTCGTGGCCTCCTCGATTGCTTCTTGACTTGCACTCCAAGTTGTCTGGATCACGTTTGTTCCAAAAAGATCGCCCCCTAAGGTTTCATTCCGTTTGGACTCCGTTTGGTATTCCTTTTCTTCGAAACATTGAAATAGGCAAAAAAACAGCAATACGGGCTGGGCCTCCGGTTAGTAGGTTAGTCCCAAAAATGATATAAAAGTGTAAAGTAAAGCCCATAAACATCCAAAGCAGGTAATATAATATCATGGAACAATAAAAAATAATAGATACGTTGGAGACGTATCAAGCATCCCTAGCTTCATTCCTGCTCATCCTCGAGTAGGTAAATGATAAAAACAGAATTTTTGATGTGGAATGCTACCTAGCATAATTCTCAATGTAATTTTCTTTATTGTGGCATGATTATGCAAATCCAAATGATTCAAGATAAAAGCTTATAAAACATAAAAATAATAATACCTCGAAGCATACTAACAAATAATCATGGCCTATCAAAATAGCATAGCCAAAGAAAGTTCATCCCTACAAAATCATATAGTTAGGCCATGCTTCATTTCCATTACACAAAATACTCCCATCATGCACAACCCCAGTTACAACCAAGCAATTGGTTCATACTTTTTAACGCGCTTCAACTTTTTCAACTCTTACGCAATACATGAGCGCAAGCCATGGACATGGCACTATGGTGGTATATGGTGGTGGTTGTGAGGACAAAAAGGGAGAAGATAGTCTCACATCAACTATGCGTATCAACGGGCTATGGAGATGCCCATCAATATATATCAATGTGAGTGAGTAGGGATTGCCATGCAATGGATGCACTAGAGCGATAAATGTATGAAAGCTCAACAAAAGAAACTAAGTGGGTGTGCATCCAACTCACTTGCTCACGAATACCTAGGGCATTTTGAGGAAGCCCATCATTGGAATATACAAGACAAGTTCTATAATGAAAAATTACCACTAGTATATGACAGTGACAACACAAGAGACTCTCTATCATGAAGATCATGGCGCTACTTTGAAGCACAAGTGTGGAAAAGAGATAGTTGCATTGTCCGTGGAAAAGAGATAGTAGCATTGTCCCTTCTCTCTTTTTCTCTCATTTTTTTATTTGGCCTTTCTCCTTTTTTATTTGCCCTTTCTATTTTTTGGTGGGCTCTTTGGCCTCTTTATTTATTTATTTATTTAAAGTCTGAAGTCTCATCCCGACTTGTGGAGGAATCATAGTCTTCATCATCGTTTCCTCACTTGGGAAAATGCTCTAATAATGAAGATCATCACACTTTTATTAATTTAAAACTCGATAATTACAACTCAACACTTGGAAAAAAATATGACTCTATATGAATGCCTCCGGCGGTGTACCAGGATATGCAATGGATCAAGAGTGACATGCATGAAAATTATGAGGGTGGCCTTGCCACAAATACGAAGTCAACTACATGATCATGCAAAGAGCAATATGACAATGATGGAGCGTGTCATAATAACGGAATGGTGGAAAGTTACATGGCAATATATCTCGGAATGGCTATGGAAATGCCATAATATGTCGGTATGGTGGCTGTTTTGAGGAAGGTAAATAATGGGTGCATGTTACCGGTGAAAGTTGCGCGGCACAATAGAGGCTAGCAAAGTGGAAGGGTGAGTGTGCGTATATCTGTGGACTCACATTAGTCATAAAGAACTCATATACCTATTGCAAAAGTCTACTTGCCCTCGAAGCAAAGTACTACTACACATGCTCCTAGGGGAAGGGTTGGTAGGATTTAACCATTGCGCGATCCCAACCTCCACTCATAAGGAAGACAATTAAAAGAGCACCTCATGCAACAAATTTGTCACACAACTTTTACCATACGTGCATGCTACGGGACTTGCCAACTTCAACACAAGTATTTCTCAATTTCATAATTACCCACTAGCATGACTCAAATATTACCACCTCTATATCTCAAAACAATTATCAAGCATCAAATTGATCCTAGTGTTTTATGCACTTTCTATGGTAGTTTTTATTATACCCAACTTGGATGCTCATCATTCTAGGACCAAATTTATAACCATAGCAAATACCATGCTGTTCTAAAAGACTCTAAAAATAATATAAGTGAAGCATGAGAGATCAACAATTTCTTCAAAATTAAGCCACCGTCGTGCTCTAAAAGATATAAGTGAAGTACTAGAGCAAATACTATCTAGCTCAAAAGATATAAGTGAAGCACATAGAGTATTCTAATAAATTCTAATCAAGTGGGCTTCTCCCAAAAGGTGTGTACAGCAAGGATGATTGTGGAAAACTAAAAAGAGAATACTAATATCATACAATACGCTCCAAGCAAAACACATATCATGTGGCGAATAAAAATATAGCTCCAAGTAAAGTTATCGATAAACGAAGACGAAAGAGGGGATGCCTTCCGGGGGCATCCCCAAGATTAGGCTTTTGGCTATTATTGAATATCTTGGGGTGCCATGGGCATCCACAAGCTTAGGCTCTTGCCACTCCTTATTCCATAGTCCATCAAATCTTTACCCAAAACATGAAAACTTCACAACACAAAACTCAACAGCAAATCTTATAAGCTCTGTTAGTGAAAGAAAGAAAAACCACCACATAAGGTACTGTAATGAACTCATTCTTTATTTATATTTGTGTTAAACCTACTTTATTTCAAGTTCTCTATGGTTCATACCACTTAATACGAGCCATAGATGCATCAAAATAAGCAATCAACACACGAAAGGCAGAAACAATCAAAAACAGAACAGTCTGTAGCAATCTGTAACTCCCGAATACTTCTGGAACTCTAAAAATCCTACCAAAATAGGAAGTCCTGGGAAATTTGTCTTTTGATATACAACAAAAAAATCAACGCAAAATCACGTTTCTGTGAATTACTAAAATTATTTTCGTGCGTGCAAAGTTTCTGTTTTTCAGCAGAATCAAATTAACTATCACCATAGGTTATCCTATAGGTTCTACTTGGCACAAACACTAATTAAAACATAAAAACACATCTAAACAGAAGGTAGATGCAAAACTTATTACTAAACAGAAACAAAAAACAAAAAACACAAATAAAATTGGGTTGCCTCCCAACTAGCGCTATCGTTTAACGCTCCTAGCTAGGCATAAAAGCGAGGATAGATCTAAGTAGTGCCATCTTTGGCACTTGGAAAGAAAAGAGCAAATTTCCTTTCTATGGCATTCATCCTTATATTTTGGGAAAGCACATTGCCATTAATGGAGGAAGTAAGATTAAGCACATTATAGAAATTTGCATCTAAACTAGCCTTCATCTTTTTGATAATTTCGTTTTGATAAAAGCATAAGAGGGTGGTAGATTCAACATTCTCATTCATGGGGTGCCCAAATATAGTTTTCATTCTTTCATAGGTATCTATAGCATCCCCTTCAAGAAAACCTTCTTCAAAAATAGAATCTAGAACTTTCTTGAAAGAAGCGGGTAAGCTAACATAAAAACTTTTTAAGTAAACCTCAATTTGATATTGTGGTACATAGCTAGCCCGAATCCTTAATAACCTATCCCAAGCATCTTTTAAAGACTCATCAAGCAAATAACAAAAAAATCCAGAGTCATCTTTATCAAAGTTATTCAAACTCTCAATGGTAACACCGGTAGGTCTTTCCATAGCATCATTATTTATGAGCTTAGAGAGGATAGAGGAATTGTCCAAGGTACTAGAACCCTGGAAAGGACCCTTAGTTCTTTTTAATTCGGTCATGGCAACGAGAAGGAAAACGGAAAAGAGAGGAGTTTGGGAAAGAGAGGGCGAATAAAACGGCAAGGGTGAACTGGGGGAGAGGAAAATGAGAAGCAAATGGCAAATAATGTAAATGCGAGGGAGATGAGTTTGTGATGGGTACTTGGTATGTCTTGACTTGAGCGAAGACCTCCCCGGCAACGGCGCCAGAAATTGAGCGAAGACCTCCCCGGCAACGGCATCAGAAATCCTTCTTGCTACGTCTTGAGCTTGCATTGGTTTTCCTTGAAGAGGAAAGGGTGATGTAGCAATAGTAGTGTAAGTATTTCCCTTAGTTTTTGAGAACCAAGGTATCAATCCAGTAGGAGGCTCCTCAAAAGTCCCACGCAGCTACACAAACAAACAAGAACTCGCAACCAACGCGATAAAGGGGTTGTCAGTGCCTTCACGACCACTTGCGAAAGTTAGATCTGATAGAGATAATATGATAAGCTAATTATATTTTTGGTATTTTATAATATAGATTGGAAAAGTAAATATGCAAATAAAAGTAGATTGAAAGCTTATATAATAAAAGATAGACCCGGGGGCCATAGGTTTCACTAGTGGCTTCTCTCAAGTAAGCATAAGTATTACGGTGGGTGAACAAATTACTGTCGAGCAATTGATAGAAAAGAGAATAATTATGAGATTATCTAGGCATGATCATGTATATAGGCATCACGTCCGTGACAAGTAGACCGACTCCTGCCTGCATCTACTACTATTACTGCACACATCGACCGCTATCCAGCATGCATCTAGAGTATTAAGTTCATAAAGAACAGAGTAACGCATTAAGAAAGATGACATGATGTAGAGGGATAAACTCATGGAATATGATATAAACCCCATCTTTTTATCCTCGATGGCAACAATACAATACGTGCCTTGCTGCCCCTGTTGTCACTGGGAAAGGACACTGCAAGATTAAACCCAAATCTAAGCACTTCTCACATTGCAAGAAAGATCAATCTAGTAGGCCAAACCAAACTGATAATTTGAAGAGACTTGCAAAGATAACTTAATCACACATAAAAGAATTCAGAGGAGATTCAAATATTTCTCATAGATAAACTTGATCATAAACCCACAATTCATCAGATCTCGACAAACACACCACAAAAAGAGTTACATCGAATAGATCTCCAAGAAGATCAAGGAGAACATGGTATTGAGATTCAAAGAGAGAGAAGAAGCCATCTAGCTAATAACTATGGACCCGAAGGTCTGTGGTAAACTACTCGCAACTCATCGGAGAGGCTATGGTGTTGGTGTAGAAGCCCTCCGTGGTTGATTCCCCCTCCGTCAGAGCGCCGACGAAGGCTCCAAGATGGGATCTCGCGGATACAGAAGGTTACGGTGGTGGAAATAGTTTTTCGTGGTCGTCTCTGATGTTCTCGGATTGCCACTAACCGACGACACACAAAGCACAACAAAGGAGCCGCTTCCCACCGCAAGACGCCCCCGCCACCGCCGCGTAATCTAAATTTGCCATGAAAAACATTCGGATTGCCATGCTTCAAATCTGAACTTTTATCATTTCTGTTTATTTTAGATCGACCGTCATATGAATGTAAAGTCGGAGTTAGACTGAATGAAATCTATGGTTTGATCGATTAAATGTTTTGCTAGAGTCGTATCAAATTAAAAATAAACCGTCACCAAGCCACATGTATTCCTTCTCATCCAACGACCTAGACTGCTTCAATGTCGAGCGCTCAACATGTTTAGCGTGCAGTTAATTTCATACCAAAAATAGTGTTAATCACATAATAGCACGCAAATAGTATCCTACTTAATATCCACATGCACTTAATATACTTCCAAATTAACGTGCATTGCATGTACACATTGACTAGTACTACTAGTACGTGAAACTGGTGTCGTAACTTGTAAACGCGTCCAGATATGGTCAATAGCAACATCACCCATGAGTTCTTTGTGTTTGCCCGTGCATCTAAACGTAGAAGGGGAGGAGAGAGAGAGAGAGCACACATGGAACCCACTAGTAAGTGAAGGCGAATAGTACGTGCTAATGAGCCGGTCCCACTAATGTACTAAAAATAATATTACATGTTATCCATTAAATAGGTTGTGGTAATATAAAAACACTATATGAACAAAGGGGGGGGGGTACAACAAACATTGTCATTCTACGTATGTTGCCTATTGACGTGCGGCTTGAAGGCCCTGGTCGCATGTTCGATCCTGGTCCTTTATTTTTTTTAATTTGTATATGGGTCCAAATTTGTTTCATGATAGGTGGGCCCCTCATTGTGTAGTTTGTAGCACTTTAATTTGTGGGTCGAAATTTGTTCCATTCTAGGTGGACAATCAGTGTGTAGTTTTGTAGCTTATTATTAATAATTAAAGAGAACAACATAGTTTTTGCAATAATACCATGGTGCAACGTTGAAGGCGAGAAAGGACGTGCGAGAGAGCGATGACCAAGCCAGAGGGAAATCAATTGGGGGAGGTGCGGGGGTTGCAACGGTGTTTGGAGTACTTGTGGGCCGAATGCTATGAAAATATAATCTAAACCCACCGGAATAAATGCCTACACAAATTAATCCAAGGTTCGAGTCCCCCTCGCAATGTAAATAGCTCCGACTTTGCGAGGGATGGAGAGGTAGCTTCAATGTGTGGAAGATACGGCGTGAGAAAGCAAGGTCAATCGGGAGACATATAGATAGAGATACAAAGTGAGTGTGGTCCGATATTCATTGAAAGATATATATGCTCAGGAGAGATATTGTCCGATTGAGCTTTTGGGAAGGGTGAGGGTTGTAAGATAGAGCTTGAGAGATGATCCAGTCACATACATGTAGATATATTTTGTGCGTGGGAGGAAGCAAGGTTAATCGATTACATATATAAAGGGAGAGAGATTGAGCGAGTGTGGGTCGTCCTGCGATCAAAAGAGTGAGACGGGTTGGAGAGAGTGACCTAGATAGACAATGTGCGTGAGAGAGTATACAATATGAATATGTCGAATTGGGCTCAAACATGGAGATATATCGTTTGTGTCCGAGAAAGAGCGAGGTCAATCGAGACATACAAAGAGAGAGTGAGAGAGAGAGAGAGGGAGAGAGAGAGATTGAGCGAGCGTGGACCGCCATGAGGTCGAAAGAGTGGAGGCGGCTTGGATGGACTGACCTAGATAGACAATCTGCGTGAGGGAGTATAGAGTGTGTCGAACGAGGCCCGAACAGGGAGATATATCATTTGTGTGTGAAAGAAAACAAGGTTAATCAAGACTGAGATAAAGAGAGCGAGATTGAGGGAGTGTGGCCCGCAGACAGACTCGAGGGAGTGACCTAGATAGACAACATGCGTGCGTGCGCACGAGAGGTTGGGGGCTAGATAGTCAATGCATGTATCTAGTGAGAGAGGGCGGGAGGGAGAGAGAGATAGCGCTCCACATGGGGTGCAATGGCGGGTGTGTGAGGTAAATACATTTGGCAACAGAGTGGAAAAAGGGGGTTGTGTAGTTGAGAGAGTTAGAGATCGAAACATGGAGAGAAAGAGTGAAACCAATAGCTTCCTAAGGT
>NC_041393.1:573248275-573278329 GCF_002162155.2 Triticum dicoccoides
AACAACATTTGAATGTAGATAGTACGAGACTTAATATCGATGTTTCAATTCGGTGTACATTGTAAGATTTGAACTGAGGACCATGCATATGGATAATTATTTTGAATTCGTGCCATACTAGGTTTGGAAAAGTTGACATTGACTCGATTGTTGTGCTATTTTGTAGGTCATATGTTTGAATCCATCCAAAGTTTTCTCACTCCCATGTTGTTCATCATATACATATGAATTTGTATTAAAAAGTAGCGTGGATACCGGTAAATGCGAAATCCACGTTAGAATTGGAGATCGCTATGTGACACACACTCTAATTCAAATAGATAATTATGTGGCACACACTCTAATCCACGTTAGCGTGGATACCATTTCGATTTTCTTTTCAAATAACTCCTCATTAATTAATTTGTAGTATCTCGTTTCGAATGACTAATTATTTGCAAGAAAAACATGGGCATGGTAATACATACAGATTCGTTTGCAAATGAAAGAAGATTCATTGCATTCTCAAATGTAGGTGCACTAGGCAGACCAGGGTCGTGTCGCGGTGGTCGCGTGTGTCGTATGGACGCTTAGCACCCAGCCACCCACCCCTACCTCCCCCCCCCAAAAATAACAATGACAAAATAAGTTCGTGCTTCCACGTTTCACATTGAAACATCTGGCAGCCCCAATTCCATCCCTACAAAATCTCCCTTCTCGACCTCCCCCTTCTGTGCCCAGATTGCTCAAATCCCTAATTCGCCGCCAACCCAAGCAAAGTTCGAATCGCCCGTCGTCTCGTCTCTTTCCCCACCTCTGTGCTGGACGACAACGACGAAGACAACGGTCACGCTTCACCACCGCACCGGAGCTACCTCATCTACGCCCTCGTCCACTTCACCGGGTGGTCCAACGACAACGTCGACCGCTGCAACCGACGTGCCTCACATACACCAACTTCCACCGCATCAGGTGCGCTTCACCGACGCCATCTCCCACCTAACCGGTGCTACTTCACCGAGCACATCGTCGCACCTCCGCCCCCGAGGCCGTTGGGGCTTCACCAACGGTCTCGTCCACCGCATCATAGCGCTTTGCTGCCACTCAAGACATGCATCTATGAACGGCTAGCCAACGCCAATGCATCACCATCAATGACTCTGAAGTGACCGGCACTCTAGCTAGGCGAGCATGCCCAAACGCCGGCCCGTACTAGGTATCCACACATCACTCCCTTGTGCACTGTTCCCACGATGTTTGGATATCCTTTCAGTGCTCTCTTAGCTTACACGCCTATGCAACTTTGACTTTAACTCTTATTTTTTCTGCAGATATCATCTGAAACAAGAAAAACCATTTTTTAGCAAAGCATGAAGGCGCTACGGGATCTGGTACACATCCTGCACAACCGTATAACCTTGCAAGTATCTGTCATCTGGTACAATAGCAAGGTCGATTCCTCTTATTTGATCAACCATTCGCCGTGTCAAAAATACAGAGGGGATGCAAGGAGCACAAGGCCTGCACATCCAAGCAGGTGGTAATATGGACTTGTACATGGAACATCCCAAGCGCAAGCAGAGCTATAGTGAGCCTGTGCAACAAGCTAGCGTAAGTCCCTGCATTTCATTTAATTCATACTGGCCTGCATGTATGATTTGAGTGCAGTGGTTGATCCACGAATTCAAGTTACCAGGGGCGTATATTTAACTTAAAAAATACGAAGGAACTTGCACTCCGGAAATCAACATAACTTGAGAAATGTGAAGCTACATGCACTTTGAAAACCAGCTAATGATCCAAAGTAGTTCAGATTATAAAACACTAAATGTTGTAAGCACCAAAAAACACAAAATGCAACATGGTGTACAAGGTCTACTAACATGGTCTGTACCTCCTTGAATTATTCGTTCTCTGGCTGAAAATATCGAAGTGTAATTGCACCTATAACCAGTGCGCAAACTGCATATCAATATATCTATCCTACACAAGTATGCCAATAGTTTCAAACAACAGATTAGAAAAGTATTTATTCTACATTGTCATGATACGGGGACTTTCTGGTAGATGGCCATGACGTTTCCTCAAGCCATGAAAATGTACTATAATTTGCTTGTCATCAATGCCTGCAAATCTCTATGTCTCACGCAACATAGCGGATCATCATTAGACACTAAAACCTTCAATGGGAGCTTGCAAAATGCTTGCATTAGATCCCTCATTAGACACTATATTTTCATCACCAGGAGCATGCAATTTTTTTTGCATCAAATCCTTCATTAGTAGTATGTTCATTAGACACTTCAGGCTCAAGAACAACATGAGCTTGTATGTTTGCACCGGAAACTTGATTAGATACATCAGATTCAGTCAGTTCAGTATTGATTGGGGAGTTATAAAATAAGCAGAAATTGGTTTCATTTTCTCATAGATTCCCTACATACAAGAAGTTTTACAACACCGTCAGGTTTAACTATTGGCCAGAAATTGAACAGTTGAATTAGATATAATCAGGGATGTGATGTACCTGCTCGTTGCGCATGCTGCTCTTGCAAGCTGCGACTGTCCGTTTGCGCAAGCTCGATGCCATGCTCGTGCTGCTGCCGCTGCCTCCCATGTAGGCTACACCTAGGGTTGGATCTTCATTTTCTTGTCCTTCCATTCGCTTGAAGCCCGGCGACCGCCCTCCAAAGAGGGCATGAGGGAGTGTTGTGTCAGTTTTTCCAGCGGCGGCTAGGTTAGGAGCAAATCAGACTGGAGGCTGGAGCAAACGAATTGGGATTTTTCCAGCTGTCGATCGATATGGGAGGCGCTCGTTTGGCCGCGAGCCTGCTATAGGACCTGCCTTGCACTTACAATATTGGCCCATCCAAATCAAAACGTTTTTCTTCATTTTTTACATTGCCTGCTCGTGCGTTGGGATGAACAAAACTAGCCTGGGCCAACCTGGACGAGTCAAACTAGGTGCACACTTTCTAGCCACCCGAGGCGGCCGCCCATACCAGCCCCTACGATGGTGTCGCCCCTTTTGCGTGTATGATTGGGGTAGTAAAAAATATTCTAGTGGCGCTTTTGATTTACCCATGGAATGGTTGAATTGCTTGTTGCTATGAACTGTGTTTGCCAATAATATGAAGGATGCCAGTCTTTTCATCCTATTGTAGATTGCTTAGATCTCGATATGCCAAATGTAATCGCACGAAATATACAATAAAAGCTAGTGTGATGTGTGTGGCTACAACTAATCTGACTACACGTCCTCATATAACATATCAAGGATGCACCATCTTACCAGATTAACCATTCAACTTACCAATGTAGTGTGGGAAGAAAGAAGTATTGGGACTGCATATCCAAGCAATTGATGCCATGGACTCCTTCATAGAACCTTGTAAGCGAAAAAGAAGTTGTAGTGTGCCTGTACAAATAGCTAGCGTAAGTTCAGTTACCTTCTTCTCAAAATTTTAATTAGCCACTTATTGCAAAATTGTTCAATTAAGTTGCAGTGTGGCCTAATTTAGTTTACTACCGATTATATAATGCCATAGCCTGTTAATCCTATTATAGACCGCGCCTATATATGTGTTTGATACTTATTGTTAAGAATTACCTTTTTGCCTAAACTTAAATAGCTACTTAAGCACGTAGATAGCTGGTCATATGTACTTCTAGGGTGTAGCAGAATTCACGTGTAATTTACGTTCTGATACCCTGTTTGTTTAAATGGTTTGTTGTTATCACTTGTTGCACTAGTAATGTTTGCATCTTCATAGATAGACAACTGTCAGGTATATATGAGGCACGTCGTATTTTTAACTTATATATGTGTTGGAATCATTTTTCTTACATCAAAGAAATTTACAGATGTCTGTGTTGCTAGTAAACGGTACCGACTTGTTACTTTAATACGTTGCCAAGAACTTGTTAGGTTTACTAGTTCATGTGTAATTAAATACATTGCCAAAACTGGTTAGTTTTACTAGTTTGATGTTAGTTTCTTATGGCTCTTGCAAAACTTTATTCTTGATTGCTAACATTCAAGTTTGCAGGATCACACTGAAACTCCATTGGCACAACAGGTATGTTTTCAGAAACTTCCTTGTTTACCTGGTTTGCTGCTGTAACTTGTTGCTATAATCACCTTACTAACTTCAAGTTTTCAGGATCCAATTGGAAGTCCAATTGCACAGCAGGTACATTTTCAAAAATATATTTGTGTAACAGGTTTGCTGCTGTAACTTGTTGCTCTACTCAAGTTACTGACTACTCAACTTTTCAGGATCCAAGAGAAATACCAATGCCACAATAGGTTCCTTTTGCAAAACTTGTTTGTTTAACTGCTTTGCTGCTGCAACCGGTTGTCTAATCATGTTACCGGCTACTCAACTTTTCAGGATCCAAGAGAAACTCCAATGCCACAATAGGTACCTTTTGCAAAAACTTGTTTGTTTAACTGCTTTACTACTGCAACCACCGGTTAAAATGATGTTAATTACTACTTTTCAGCATCCAATTGAAACTCTTTAATTCCTTGTTTGTTTAACTGGTTTGCTATTATAACTCCCAGTTGAGATGTTTTGCTAACTTCAACTTTTCAGAATCCAATTGGAACTTTAATGGAAAAACGGGTTAGCCCAAGATCAAAGAGCGAGGTCCCCATGGACGTTGTATCATCCCACAGAAGTGGCACCGGCCCAATCGTGCATCATGAATTGCCAACTGTTGATGCTCTAGAGGGTAAACTAGTGGTAGAAAGAGATTCTGCTTCTGCACTTAGATATGAAGTTGACATGTTGAGGAAGCAAACAACACAATCACAAGCAGTACTCAAGACAACCATTAAATATTTGGTGGATTCCAAAATGAAGCAAGTTGAGACTGACCGCATTGTTACCTGAAGGAAAAAAGGAAATTAAATTCCCACTTGGTAAATCATAGGTGAAATATTCTTTCCATCGTTGAATAACCTTTGTGTTGTTTGTTCATGTAATCGATCAAACCATTTGTTTTAATTGTTTTTTTGTTTTTTGGTTTGTAATTTTATTTGAGAACAAGTCTGTGTTAATTGATAAGACTCGGAGACATTTCATTTTGATTGTTGTGCCAGACCTACAAATATGCCAATTGGGCTGAATGTGCATTCAGCAATAATAGTAGTATAGATGGACCATAAGTGGCACGCATCGCAAAGGGCCAAGATGTTGTACTAGCTTCGCTAAAAAAAGGATGTTCTTCTAGCAAAAAAAAGTACAGCGGCCTGGCTTATGTATGAGTTGATATTATTGATCCATATCTATAAGTGTTTATATGTCTGTTAATTTTGTACATTCTTGGTTGATTGACTCGGTATTTAAATCTTGATACATCGCCTGTGTACATATCTAAATGGGAGTACACATTATGATGCGTGTGACATTTGAGTTGGACATAAAGTGTTCCAAATATTCGAATTCACCTTAAATTGGATTCTAGCTTCTGAATTTGAGTATCGCCATTTGTAAATCATATTCATATATGACAGTGGAATACATCTTTGTCGTCCTTTTGAAGATATATAAAAACACATAGAATGATTTATAAAGATTCATATAAGAATACAAAATGGATTCGAATTTAGTTGCCAGGATAAACGTGGATGATTATTGTCCCAAAATTCGAAAGAAGCGGCAAAATGTCCACTCCCACGTTGGCTGCCCGAAGCCAAGTGCTTGGGAGATGGAAATTACTGTCTACCCCTTACACGGACAATCCATTGACCCAATTTCCACTGCTCTCAATAGGGGTAAGTTAGTAACTTCAATTAGACGTGACACGACCGCCTCTAAGCCCATTCTGACACGGTGGGCGAAAAACATGGGTGGCAAAACACATTTGATTCAAGCTTGTCCGAAAGACCTCTGTTTCTCCCTCATTTCCCCATTCATACACGGTGGGCGGCAAAACAAACTCGACTCGGCCGAAATCGATGTAGGCAAATATTTTCAATAGGGGCAGGTTTCTAACTTCACTCAAACGAGACACAACCGCCCTACCTGTCAGCCCCGTTCATACACCGTGGGCGCCAACCATGGGCGTCAAAACACCCTCTCCTCGCCCGAAATCGCTCTGGGCAAATATTAGCGAGATGCGAGATTACGGTCCTATCCCCAACCGACAAGACGTCCAAATTTTAAATGGGGGCTAAGTTCGTAACTTTCCCATATTTCAGACAGGCGTGTTCCAAAAACATGGTTCCCCGCACCTCTCCCTCCATTTTCCCATTCATCCACCATTCGCGCTAGAACACCATCCCCACACCAGCCTCCTCCGTCCGCCACCCCATCCATCGCCGCCGTCCTCCACCCCATCCATCGCCACCGTCCTCCACCATGATGGAGCACCTACCAAGACCACGCCGTCCACTGCTAGAGATGGATGTTTCTCATCAACGGCGATGGACCAAGAGCCTTGCATCGCATCCTATCGCTTCATCGGCGCAATCATACTCTTTGTCGGGGCTGCTCACACGACCTTCTCTTCCACCGCAACGGGACTAATCCCCCGATGCACCCGTCTATCATCGTAGATCTGCTTCAACGCCACCGATAGCCACCCCCGATGCCTACACGGCGCCGCAAGACAGGAGGTACTTGATATCTCCTCAACTTTTTGATCTCAACCAGAAAATAGATCGTAACTTGGTTACTGTACTTTCTTTTCATCTCTTAGAATCTAGTTCTTAGTTTGAAACAAACTATGGATTCTAAATTGCATTTCTTTGGTTTGCAGCTTTAAATCTGCCATGGCATAGTCATAATAGGGTTTAATTGATCATGTTGGTTCCTTGGTGGTTTCTTTATTAGAAATCAGAATGGAAACCCTGTTTTGTTAAAAAAATGCTTAGGGTTTCCCCCTTTTATGATCACCATACGATCAGCATAGGTGCTTCATGTCATAATAGCACTGCTCCACCCATCAAGCTAAACAAGCTTAGTTGTTCAAATACGAATATGATATTATTAAAACAGAGTCATTTAGTTGGTCAGCTAAATGTTCCTAATTTAGTTTCTAAAATGCATGTTTGCCACTCGGGTGTGTATCTCTACAGGGTGCCCACGGTGGGCCGTGGCCCACCCTGGGATTTTGGGTCGGCCCAAGCCCTGATTCTCCTTTGTTCTGTAGTGCGCTTCCGATCTCTACTCGCCCCCAGCCGCCTGCCTCATCGGCAACTTGTCGTCCCCGGACGGCATGACTCTAGGAGGAGACATCGGACTAACAGGAGGTCAGGAGCCGCTCGCCCAACAGCATCACCGCTGCCCAGGCGCGCCATGATGCCTACCTTCCCAGTCCGTTCAGGGCTCAGGCGTGCAGCACCCACTAAACCAACCCGATTTATCCTGAGATGCGTCCTCAACACTCAGCAGCCACTCCTAATCACCCATTTTCTAATTGATTCATTACTCATTAGGCAGGACTATCATTAGGGTTTGTTGTGTGCTGACCGCTACCTAGACTTAATGGTTCAGATGTATTTCAGTAATCTTTAGTACCTGTAAACTTCATAGGGTTTCAAAATTCCAGCCCTAGGAACAGACACTAGTCAACATTGACCCAGATTACTACTGCGGGCCAGGTTTGTTGACAATTTTACTTGTCTTTCTTACTCATTCGATGTGATATCCAATTATTCACGTTGATTAGTTGCAAACAATAAGTTCTAGACAAACTTCTTGATTCTGATTTTGGACAGTCTCTTATTGCAGTTACAATTTTGCATACTTGTCCTAGTAAGCTCACAAGTAAATGATTGATTCACTACATCTATGCTTGCCTTGTCATATTTGTTGTCAATATTCTTTTAGGGTGGACCACCCTATTTCAAAATACTGGAACCGTAGACATGAGTGAATAGTATCTCTCTGTGTGATCTCTTCCATCATGTGTGGGCAACGGACACTTCATTGTATAGAAAGAAAGTGTCATTTCCAGCTTTTACATAGACTACGATCTTATACATGGAATACAATCTGCCTACTTGCTTTGTGTCGCACTACCAGCACTTCACCCTTGAAGGTAAACATTATGCCAATCATAATTCCTTAGTTCATTTGTTCAAATATGAATTTGATATGATTCTAATGTTCCTACTTCAGTTTTGAAATGTGTGTCTGCCTGTTATAGAGACATAAGAGGTTTGTATTTCTGTGTGTGGTCTGGTCAGCACGGTTGGGGGGTGAACTTTGCATATGCAGGGGTCTATAGGGAGGCACTCTTTGAGTTGAATCTGCAAAGCATTCCATAGATAATCTGACAACTTTTTATGTTTTCATGAATCTCAGATTCTGAACAGCATCATAATGATTATGAGCTTGCACGCATGAAAAGAATAAAGCAGAAAAATGCCATGGCTGTCAAACTTGGCATTAAGGGACTGAAATCAAGTCTGGATGCAATGCAATGCAAACGCTCTCCACCTACAGATTCATGCTCAGAATATGATCGTAACAGTGATTCTGAGCTAGAGGGATACCTAAGTCAATGTAGTTCCCTAGTGGAGGAGTCAGAGGTAGATGCCCTTATTCACCCATCAAGGTGCTTGCTCTAACTTTCCAAGGTTATATTGGTCGCACATATATTGCAACTGATGCTTTGCATTGCTTCTACTTTGTTGCACTGTCATTAGCTTAGTTTACACATCGTGTATGTGAATATGCCTTGCCTATCCATTTTCAGTACATATTCCATCTGTCATCATACCATATTTATCCATTCAAATGATGTTCTTGTGTATCAGACATTCAAAAGGAAGAGGGCAATTGCTGATCGCGGAGGAGCATGAGCAAAGTATTTGGAGAAGGTAGTGACACCTGATAAATCAAATATCCCATTAGATGTAGTTGCAATATCACCTGACCCACAAAACATCCCAACTCTAGCAGACTCTAGCCCTACTACACTGGTCATTTCTGATGCCCCAACTCAGCAGACCCCAACTGCAGGAAACAGTATGATCATGCCCGTTGACATAGCACCAGCTCTACGATGCAAAACCCCCATTCCAGCAAAGAGGACACCAAATCCAGTTGCCAAATCCCTTTTTGAAACAGAGAGAGCCCCAATTGCAGCAAATAGGACCCCTATTCCATTTCTTCCCAATTTAGAAGACGAAGCTTCTATTGTTGTCAGGAACTTTGTGCGCATCTTTCCTTCATGGAAAGATTATACCGCAGACACGGAACAATTTCCAGTCTTCCTCCGCAACTTACGCGTGAGTAATGTACTAATGTTATTCATGGTCATTACTGCATATGTTTCTGCTGACAGAAGACAGAAGATTTCATTCTTTTAAATAGGCGATGACCAAACAGGATTGCCAAGATGAGCAAGGGTTGGTTGCGCTTTTCAAGCACTCGTTGAAGAATTATCGTTCCTACCTGAGGCAAGCGCACTTCGATGGCAAGCCTCTAAACGAAATTTCTATAAAGTCTATGGTGCTACATTTATTAGACAGTGACTGGAATAATCTTGTTATACATTTGTCTCATCTGAAGTGTAAGTTAGTGTCTATGATATCACATCACAATTTGAACTACATTTCTGCATTTGCCTTAACGCGTCACTTGTACGAAAACTGTTAGAAGAAGAACAGTCATTCTCAAGGGACCACGGAATCTCACAACTATACTGCACACTACATTGCTCTTCTGAGTACCTCTTGCCCTGTATGACCGTACTTACTTTCATAGTTGTTTGATTATGTAGCATCACTGCACATGTCAGCCTCGTTATCATCCATTTGGTGGACATTCTAAGATCTATATGGACTCTTACATAAATTTAGAATCAACCCAATGCTTTTGAAGAGGTTTAGCTCTGCAGTCCTCTTGTAAGGACTGAACATCGTCTATCACTATACTTACATTAACAGCTACTCCCTCCATCCCATAATATAAGAACGATTTGTGCAGTACACTAGTGTTCAAAACACTCTTGTATTATGGGAAGAGGGATTGGTTCATTGTGTAGCATTCTGCATCTTATCTCCCTCACCCACCATTTACTCAAAAATATCAGATCTATATTTAATCTTACCAAAAAGTTGAATACACAGACAAGGGTAGTGCAGAAGTGTAGCCCATTGTTCTTGTCAGTACATTTTGTCCTGTAACGCTTGTACTTCCAGGGATTGGTAGTTGATTATGTATCATCAATCTGCATCTTATCTTCATTATCCTCTATCCCTTCTAGTATTATCATATCTATAATTACTCTCTACAAAATGTAGAGTACAAGCAATGCTTATGAAGAAGATTCTGTGCTGAAATTCTTGAGTTATCCTTCCCTTGACACGGAGAAGGGCATTATAAAGCCGGTGATAACTGTTAATGTAAGTCAGTCCTTCTAAAGCCTTTATCCTCAACTGCTGTTTAATTTGCTCATACTCCCTATTGTTTACTACTATTTAGTTTGCTTTCTATCAAAATGCATGTTTGCAAGAACCGTAAGTTCCAAGTTTTACTTGTAAAACCAAATTCCTTATTCATACCATGCACATTACTCAATACTCCCTATATGTATGCTTGTTTTTGTGGATCTATAATCCAGTGTGTGATGAAGCAGCCCACCTTTGCACCTTGTCCTCTCCTGTTTTATCTTACTAATGTGGCTGATGATATTAACCAAAATAGATACAATGATTGTCTTTGCCCTTCATCTATGCTTGTTATGTTGACATGGTAATCCAGTAGTGTGGTGAAGCTCCCCGCATTATCACTAGTACAACGGCGTGCTATCCAAATGGTTTTTAACCCCTTTCCGCGACGGCATTTGGAACCGTCGCCAAGTGAGTGTGGGCGATAGGGGGGGTCCTTCCCACATGACCCAGAAACCATCGGGGATAGGCCCTCCCGGGACACCAAATGAGCTCGTGTGTGATCGGGAGAGGCATCGAAACTCAATCATTTCTGTAGGCATGTACATCCCACACGGTGAATCCCAGCAAATCATTTCCGTCGGTATGTACAACCCACATGGTGAATCCCAGAAAATCATTTCTGTAGGTATGTACATCCCACACGGTGAATCCCAGAAAATCATTTCCGTAGGTATGTACATCCCACACGGTGAATCCTAGAAAAACATTTCCGTAGGTATGTATATCACACACAGTTCTTTGTGTGAACGTTTGTGCAAGGTGGCCTAACGCAAACAGTTCACTGCCGGAAGCCATGTGTGATTGTAGTTGATTGAACACGCCTACTTTCTAGAAACCATGCGATTTGTTTGAGTTCATCGCCCACGGTGTTGTCTGAGTAATTGTCTGCAATAGAAAACCCCAATAAGCAGGGTAATTAGCCTATTATTGATAATCCATGTACTAATCAAACTGATATTTCTTATAAAACATGCCAGATATTTCATGTCCGTATAAAAGCAACCAAGATTTCATAATCGAATTACATCAGATAGCTTCGGCACTCAGTTACGCCATTACACAACAGCACCAAGTTTCACATGCAGCATCAAAAGCCTTTGGAAAGTAGCATCATACACGGTAAATAGATAGATGAATCTCATCTCAGAAGCTGCACAAGCGGAAGGCAAATATTGAGCCTTCAGTGATGTTGAATATCCTTGCAACTTTAGGCCAGTGGCTATGGATAATTGCCCCCCAACCTTCATCCTCTTCAGCAAGACTTCAATATTGTACCGTGGGTGTGGAATGAATACCTTCCTCGCCTCTTGACCATGCAGGTGGTTTGAGAGGCAATCATCAGTGAACTGCTTTGAAAAGTACTGAAAACAAAGCTATGCATAAATTGTTGTTGTAAGTTTTGAAATGGCGCAAGGGGTAAAAACAAGGTAAATGACTTGGTACCATCCTATAGTTGACTGATGTCTTCTTCATTGTGCAAACAAAGATGTTGCTATTATTCGTCACAAGTTTCTTCATCCTAACAATCTTTCTGAGTTTCTTGACTTGACTGATATTCATGGACATCTCATTTCCCCATATGCAAAATGGGTCGAACAGTGGGTCTAAGGCTCTAACAGCAGGACCTACATGTGCAAGACCAAAATGTAAGAAACCTAAATATTAGAATGATTCCTGCAACTGCACAATAATGTGCTATTAGCCAAAGGACCCTGCTTGAACAAACCTCGATGGTAAACCGCAGTGTCTCCCATTGTTTCCCTGCAACACACATAAGGAAGATCTTGATCAGGTTAACTGAGAGTTGCCATACTATCAGTAGAATATGTATTGAATACAGCCAAATTCGATTGGTGTCACATGCATAACAATACAAAATTGTATCAATAGCAAATGAAAATCAAATTGTAGAACTGAACCAAACAGTTAAATGGACAGCAGACCAAATGAACCAAAATAGTTAACTGAGCACGACATTGCAGAATAGAAACATGTACTAGATGATAAGGCAGTTAACAAAACAAAGAATGCTCGAGAACAGTAGTACAAAATGTAGCAATTGTTGGACCAAAGTGTTAACTGAACATTACATTTCAGAGGACCAAAAGTGTTAACTGAACATCAGATTGTACTACGAAATGTAGCAATTGTTGGACCAAAGTGTTAATTGAACATTACATTTCAGAGGACCAAACTGTTAACTGAACATCAGATTGCATATTAACATTACAGAGGACAAATCACTAGAAGGCAGTGGCGGTGGCCTCAAGAAAACAGCACGAACTGTAGTTTAAAGTAGACAACCGTGTGGTGGTGTCGATGGTGGCCTCGAAGACGAGGTGCTCCTCCAAGATCTCGTGGTCAACATGCATGGAAGCCATAGCAACCTCGTGCGCGCGTGCGGACGCATGCTACTGAGCTCCAAGTTATACTGCATGGAAAATGGCTCTGGGTGGTGCTTAATTGGAGGAGGGGGCAGTGATTTTGGTGGAAGGTGTTGCGCCGTCGGTCAGGGCATGTGGGACGGTGTCACGCCCAATATGCGATACTATCCTAAAGAGACTCATAGGTCCCACCAAGGATAGAACCGCATATTGATATGCTTTTGCAAGGTGGATATCATTACATCAACATTACATAATAGATGGGGATACATACAAAACATACAAATGCCGCAAGAATACATCAATACATCATACATAAGATCAACATCCGACTACGGATGAAACACAAACAGAAACTCAAATGACATCCACCCTACTAGCCCAGACTGCCGACCTGGAACCTATCCCCTGATCGAAGAAGAACTCCAAAACAAGCAAGCATCGCTCTCGCATCATGATCATCGCATAACCTACACCTGCAACTGTTGTTGTAGTAATCTATGAGCCACGAGGACTCAGCAATCCCATTACCATGGGTATCAAGACTAGCAAAGCTTAATGGGAAAGGAAGGGGTAAAGTGGTGAGGTTGCAGCAGCGACTAAGCATATATGGTGGCTAACATACGCAAACAAGAGCGAGAAGAGAAGAAACGGAACGGTCGTGAAGCTAGCAATGATCAAGAGGTGATCCTGAACTCCTACTTACATCAAACATAACCCAAAACCGTGTTCACTTCCCGGACTCCGCCGAAGAGAGACCATCACGGCTACACACGCGGTTGATGTGTTTTAATTCGAATCTGGTGTCAAGTTCTCTACAACCGGATATTAACAAATTCCCATCTGCCACGTAACCGCGGGCACGGCTCTCGAAAGTTTATACCCTGTAGGGGTGTCCCAAATTAGCCCATCACAAGCTCTCACGGTCAACGAAGGATATTCTTTCTCCCAGGAAGACCCGATCAGTCTCGGAATCCCAGTTTACAAGACATTTCGACAATGGTAAAACAAGTCCAGCAAGATCACCCGATGCACCGACATCCCGATAGGAGCTGCACAAATCTCGTTCTCAGGGCAACATCGGATGAGCAATCCATACAACTAAAACCAGACCTCAAGTTTCCCTTAGGGGGCGCTACAAAGGGCTCTGGTACGGACCAGCACTTAGAGAAGCACTAGCCCAGGGGGGCTAAAATAAAGATGACCCTCGAGAGCGCGACTCCAAAGGGAAAAGTAGGTGGTGGTGAGGCAAATGGTAAAACCAAGGTTGGGCCTTGTTGGAGAAGTTTTATTCAAAGCAAACTGTCAAGGGGGTCCCATAAATCACCCAACTGTGTAAGGAACGCAAAATCAAGGAACATAACACCGGTATGACAGAAACTAGGGCGGCAAGAGTGGAACAAAACACCAGGCATAAGGACGAGTCTTCCACCCTTTACCACGTATATAGATGCATTAATTAAATAAGAGATATGGTGATATACCAACATCATCCTGTCCACCAAGGAGCAATCTTCAACTTCACCTGCAGCTAACAACGCTATAAGAGGGGCCGAGCAAAGCGGTAACATAGCCAAGCAACGGTTTGCTAGGAAGGGTGAAAAAGGTTAGAGGCTAACATGGTAGTTTGGGAGGCTTGAGGAACAAGAGATAGGTAGCGCAACATAGCAATAGAATGAAGCAACTAGCATAGCAAAGATAGTAGTGAGATCCAAGGTGACGATCATCTTGCCTGAAATCCCGCTAGGAAGAAGAACGAGTCCATGAAGAAGATGAAGCCACGAAGACGAACCAAGCGTAGACGAACGAATCCTCACGATCGCAACGAAACAGGAACTATCGAGAAGAAGCACACAACATGGTAAACACACCACACATGGACATGACATGATGCTCAACCAAGTATGATGCAAGACAAGACTACATGAAGCTACTCATGGCAAGAGATGATGCATACAAGAACAACACATCAAAGCAAGGTTAAATGTGGCCGGAAACAACACCAGTAAGTCCTCATAAGCAAATTTAGAAATTGGTCCAGAACTGAATAAACCTTATGTTCAAGTAATTAAACAGAAAGTTAAGATGCACCAAGATGATCTACACGAAATTCTAGTCAAGTTACATATAAAGTTCATTTAGTTCGGAGCTACGGCCTAGAAGATATGAGCAAAACAAGTTAAACATGGCATTGATGCAAAATGCATTCAAACATCAAGCAAACACACTCGAAACATGGATGCAACAAGGTAATATGAAACTACATGCAATTCTAAGCAAGTTTCATATAGAGCACACTCAAAACGGAGCAACGGTTCAACACATACACATGAAACAAGTTTAAAGGACAGGCTGTAAAAAACAGCAACTAGGCATCTAGCAAGCATCAAAACAATAAGCTACAGCACCTCAACATAAGAACAAAAGACATGGGCATTAACTACAGGTAAATCATGACAAAACATGAACAATGAGTTATCTCTAGAAAACACTATAACATGCTCAAAAGGACATGGCAAGATTGCAAATAATAACAGTTTACAGAACTAGCAGAAATAACATCAGGTTGCAATGTTTTGAGCTATCAAACAACATGTTACGGGAACTTAAAATGGCAAACAAAGGAATGTCATGCTAGTACTAAAGACAAAGAACAAAACTCCCTTACTGAACTAATTCCAAATATCAACACAAAAGATGGTAGCATCCATGCAAATAAGCGGACACAAAAATAACTAGTGACAGGCTAGATCACTAGTTATTGACATGGCAAAACTGAACTTAATGTTAACAAGCAGATAGCAACATTATTTAGCAATTTGAGAGCAAGATTACAACAAGCTACAGCAGGCTATAAATGAAACCAGGGGCATGGATTGATAGAACATGACATGTGTAACAAAACATCCTTAGTGAACATCTCCAGATTATGCATAGAATGACTAGTAGCAGCAAGTTTACATAGCAGATTCAGCCTACAAAATGGTAACAGCAAGTACCCTACTTCATGAGCTCGATGCACTCATGACAAGACTCACAAAAATACACGGATTGCACCACTATAAATATAGCATGATGTATCTCAAAACTCGTGTAGATATCAAGCTCATAGGATGCACACACAAAACGCAACGAAAAAGACAAATCACCAAGTTCTGTTAACAGACAGCAGTTAACATCATATAGCACTCTTGCGATGATTATTTAGGCATCAAGATGAACTCAAACAAACATGGAACAATGGAACAAAATGAAGAGCATCTCCTGATAAACATTTTAATATATTATATGCACGAATCGGACCAACGAGCACTGAGATATGACAGGTCAAAGTAGGCAACATAATGTGAGAAAATTGGGACTTAGCAGAAAACAAGGGGGGAAAAGTCAACCTCGTTTAGATCTAGGGTTGCACGCGGATCGAGGTAGGTGGCAGCTCTCGCCGGAGATGGGGCGGGCGGCGGCCGGAGAAGACCGGAGAAGGACACCGGCGGGTCGGGGTCGCCGGATCCGGCCGGCCCCTCGCCGGATCGGGCGCCGGCGGAGGCGGCGGCGACCGGCGCGGGCGCGGGCGGCGGCTACCGGGGCGGTGCCGCGGACGAGGTGCGATGGGCGGTAGGGTCGAGGTCACCGGAGACGGCGGCCGACGAGGCGGCGGACGGCGGCGTGGAGAATCGGGATGGGCGGCGGAGGATGGATCGGGGGCGCGGGCGTGGACCGGGCCCGGAGGGCCCCGCGCGGGCTCGCTCGCCTGCGGCGGCGGGAGGCAGCGGCGCCCACGTGGCGGCACGGGATTGGCTCAGGCGGCGGCGGCGATTTGTCCAGCGCGGACCGGACGTGTCCGGCGCGCGGAGGGAACGGGGCTAGGGTTTTGGACTGCGGGATTTCCAGAGGGGATCACATATTTATAGGTAGTGGGAGCTAGGAGACCCCAAATGAGGAGCGGTTTGTCGCCCACACGATCTTGATCGAACGACCGAGAGCATGGAGGGGGTTTGGATGGGCTCATGGGTTGTGCTGAAGAGGGGCTGGGCTGCAAAGAGAAGGGGGTTTCAGGCTACGCGGTTAACCGTTGGCGCATCAAACAATCTCCAAATAGAACGAAATTTGACGGGCGGTCTACCGGTGATATACCCAGGCCACTCGGCAAACCTCGGTCCATTCCGAGAACGTTTTTATCCCGCTCACGAAACAAGGTCTAAGAGGGACGATGGGCGCACGCGAGAAGTCTTGACTTTGAAGGGACAACGGAGAGAACCGGGGGAACCCAAACGGATGAAAGTTTTGAAAATCATGCAAAAGAAATGTAGATGATGACATGGAAAAATGCAACACGCAAGCAAATGACATGGCAACTACGGCGAATAACTGGAAGACACCTGGCGCATCGAATCTGGGGTGTTACAGACGGGAAAGGAGGAGGATGGTGTGGGTGGGGTGTGGATTACCTGACCATATCGACGAGGCCGCGCAACAAGAAGAAGGGTCGACGGTGAGAAGGCCGTGCAGCAAGAAGAAGGGTCGCCGGGGAGGAGGCGACGCTGCAAGAAGAAGGGTCACCGGCGAGGAGGCGGCGCTGCAAGAAGAAGGGTAGCCAGCGAGGAGGCGGCACTGCAAGAAGGAGGGTCGCCGACGAGGAGGCTGAGCTGCCAGTAAGCAGCAGTGAAGGTTTGAACTTGGAAAGCAAGGAGGAATAGTGGAAATGTGGATTTTGGTAGGAGGGAGGGGGCGGGGAGATAGATATTTCCGCGGTGGCAATTTTTTTTCCGCTCGGTGCTGCGTGAAACTGGCATGCAAGTATGGTTCAAGCGGGGGCAGTGGATTGTAGACGACGAAGCTTCCTGCGTAAGCAGACAAGACGGTGCACCAAGATATTTTATACCGCATCCCACACGATTCTTTCTAGTAAACTGTTTGTGGTATACCTGATTGTTTTCATTATGTTTTGAAAGACAAAATGGTGTTACAGAGGGAAAGCATGGTGTTTGAATTTCTAGAACATTTACGTACAATGAACATGCAACTAGTACATGGGCGTCGTGTTTAAATTTGGAATTATTCCGGATTCGTTTGGCATTTCTATGCATTAATTGAGTTTCTTGGCATTTAACGTGCATAATTCAAATTTGAACTACAAGCACATGGTCCAATGCACCAAAGTTTGTAGAAAATTACATGTGTGTCTTTGGGTGAATTTATAGGTCCCATGCAAGAAATGGGAATGAAATTCAAACATCTGGGCATTGTGGCTTGACCAGAAAGATTGAGAAACTTGGTTTTTTAGTTCCTGTAAATCCAAAACACACCTGAAAATCATGAAACTTGGCATGGTGTCATGACATGGCACCAACATGATGCGGTACATTTTTTGGCCGAATTAGGACAAGCTTTGGTGTAAGCTTCTTGCAAACCGAAGCTTCCCTAAAGAAGGCTCGTGGTTCCGAGAGGGAACGTGTCACCTCCGTGTGCGAAACGAGATACGTACACTGCCTTCTCCCGCCTTAATTTTTTACATAGGTAGATTAGACCAAATAGAAGTATCATGCTAAATTTTGGAATTATTCCGGGTTCGTCTGGCCTTTTTTAACATTAATTGAGTTTCTGCGCATTTAATATGCATAATTCAAGTTTGAACTACAAGCACATGCTCTAGTGCACCAAAGTTGGTTAAAAATCACCTGTGTGTCCTTCGGTGAATTTATAGGTCCCATGCAAGAAATGGGAATGAAATTAAAATATCCGGGTGTCGTGGCTTGGCCCGAAAGATTGAGAAACTTGGTTTTTTAATTCCTGTAAATCCAAAACACGCCTGAAAATCATAAAACTTGGCATGGTGTCATGACATGGAAACAACATGTTGCGGTAATTTTTTTTGGCCGAATTGGGACAAGTGTAAGCTTCTTGCAAACCGAAGCTTCCCTCAAGAAGGCTCGTGGTTCTAAGAGGGAACGTGTCACCTCCGTGTGCGAAATGAGATACGTACACTGCCTTCTCCTGCCTTAGTTTTTTTACACAAGAAAATTAGACCAAATAGAAGTATCGTGCTAAATTTTGGAATTATTCCGGGTTCATTTGGCCCTTTTTATACATTAATTGAGTTTATGCACATTTAATGTGGATAATTCCAATTTGAACTACAAGCACATGCTCCTGTGCACCAAAGTTGGTTGAAAAATCACATGTGTGTCCTTGGGTGAATTTATAGGTCCCATGCAAGAAATGGGAATGAAATTCAAACATCTTGGCGTCGTGCCTCGGCCGGAAAGATTGATAAACTTGGTTTTTTAATTCCTATAAATCCAAAACACGATTGAAAATCATGAAACGTGGCATGGTGTCATGACATGGCACCAATATGTTGCGATAATTTTTTGGTCGAATTGGGACAACCTTTGATGTAAGCGTCTTGAAAACCGGAGCTTCCCTCAAGAAGGCTCGTGGTTCCGAGAGGGAATGTGTCACTCCGTGTGCGAAACGACATACGTACACTGCCTTCTCCCGCCTTAATTTTTTACATGGGCAGATTAGACCAAATAGAAGTATCGTGCTAAATTTTGGAACTATTCCAGGTTCGTTTGGGCTTTTTTATACTGTAATTGAGTTTCTGCACATTTAATGTGCATGATTCAAATTTGAACTACAAACACAGGCTCCAGTGCACCAAAGTTGTTTGAAAAATCACATGTGTGTCCTTGTGTGAATTTCTAGGTCCCATGCAAGAAATGGGAATGAAATTCAAACATCTAGGCGTCGTGGCTCAGACGGAAAGATTGAGAAACTTGGTTTTTTAATTCCAGTAAATCCAAAACACGCCTAAAAATCATGAAACTTGGCATGGTGTCATGACATGGCACCAACATGTTGCGGTAATTTTTTTGGCCGAATTGGGATAAGCTTTGGTGTAAGCTTCTTGCAAACCGGAGCTTCACTCAAGAAGGCTCGTGCTTCCGAGAGGGAATGTGTCACCTCCGTGTGCGAAACGACATATGTACACTGCCTTCTCCCGCCTTAATTTTTTTACAGAGGCAGATTAGACCAAATAGTGCTAAATTTTGGAATTATCCCGGGTTCATTTGGCCTTTTTATACATTAATTGAGTTTCTGCACATTTAATGTGCATAATTCAAATTTGAACTACAAGCACATGCTCCAGTGCACCAAATTTGTTTGAAAAATCACATGTGTGTCCCTGGGTGAATTTCTAGGTCCCATGCAAGAAATGGGAATGAAATTAAAACATCTGGGAGTCGTGGCTCAGCCGGAAAGATTGAGAAACTTGGTTTTTAATTCCTGTAAATCCAAAACATGCCTGAAATTATGAAACTTGGAATGTTGTCATGACATGGCACCAACATGCTGTGGTAATTTTTTTTGGCCGAATTGGGACAAGCTTTGGTGTAAGCTTCTTGCAAACCGAAGCTTCACTCAAGAAGGCTCGTGGTTCCGAGAGGGAACGTGTCACCTCCGTCTGTGAAACGACATACGTACACTGCCTTCTCTCGCCTTAATTTTTTTACATAGGCAGATTAGACCAAATAGAAGTATCGTGCTAAATTTTGGAATTATTACGGGTTCGTTTGGCCTTTTTATACATTAATTGAGTTTCTGCGCATTTAATGTGCATAATTCAAATTTGAATTACAAGCACAGGCTCTAGTGCACCAAAGTTGTTTGAAAAATCACATGTGTGTCCTTGGGTGAACTTCTAGGTCCCATCCAAGAAATGGGAATGAATTTCAAACATCTGGGCATCGTGGCTCGGCTGGAAAGATTGAGAAACTTGGTTTTTTAATTCTTGCAAATCCAAAACACGCCTGAAAATCATGAAACTTGGCATGGTGTCATGACATGGCACCAACATGCAGTGGTAAATTTTCTGCCTGATTTTCGAAGGCGCACACATTAACAATCAACAAAGTCATTTTGGAACAAGTGCTGTCACGTTACAAATCAGAAACACAAGTATTATTGAAACCGCGGGCATTCTACTTTTCAATTACATGCCGCCATGCGTCCCCTTTTTATTGGCTAGGAGGTGCCGTGCAGGGTAGCTATTTGAGTACGGGAAGCGTGAGATCAGACCCTTGTGAATGCTCATCGGGAGGAGAACCCTTTGACCGCTACCCGCCGCGCACCTCCCTGCCAACGTCCCCACAAATGGCGCCCGAGCCATTGTTCTACGGCATGGCTATATGTCTCACTGGACTGAGATTTAAGAGAGAGAAATGAAAATCTGAAAAGAAATTTTTGCACGGATCTTGATGTAAGATCTGACGGACCTATACAACATCGACTGTGACTTATAGCAAGCATGATGAATATAAGGACGATGACAGTGGATAATAATTGTCTTACATATTTAGGAACACAATTAAAAAAAGCCACATGCGGCAATGCCCGAAATACACAAGGGCAAAAGAAGAAGGAAGACAACGATCTGGCTCGCAGATCTCTACGTTGCTGCAGGACGCGGGAACTAGTCTCCGTGGCGAGCGGCGATGAGCTCTTTCTTGTCCTCAAGATGCTTCTTGAGAGCATCAACGGATTCCTCCACCAGCCTTCTGTGCTCGATGTACAGCGTGGCATTCTCATCCATAAGTTTCTCGACGATGACGCTTGTCCTCTTCAACAAGGTAGTGGTCTCCTCCTGCTGCTCCGCACTTCCGATGATCTTCGCCATCAGCAGGTCGTGCTCGGCCCGGAGCTTGGCATTGCTCTCATTTAGTTGCCGGAGGACACCAGCAAAAGAGGCTTTCATGTCGTCCTACAACCTCGCCCAGCTGGAGCTCTGATCCATCTGGCTATGGACGATCGCACGCATGCGCCTATAAGAGTCCTCGCCTGCCCACGAGACATTTTCCTAGGCTACCGTGGCGCGGGAGGACATCTCTGCTACATTCGCGGTGCGGCGGGACATCTCTTCTGCTTCCACGGCGCGGCCGGACCAGTCTGCCGCATCGACGGTGTGGCAGGACCTGCGTGCTGCTTTGGCAGCGCGACGGGACCTCTGTGCTGATATGGACGCGCAGTGGGACATGCGGGCTACATTCACGGCGAGGCGGGACATCTCTCGTGCTTCCGCTTCCATGCTCGCATCTCCCTGGTGGCAATCTCTCGACCCAGAACTCACACTGTCCATGGCAGACGCAAAGGGAATGATGATGAATGAATTGTTTGTTTTTGTGGATGAGGAGTTGAGGAGGAATGTGCAGTCATCATGGAGTAGTAGTATTTATAACCGAGTAGTAATATGCTCCTAAGTGAGAAACCGTTTAGGTCTTGATCGGTGTGAACAGGTTTGCAATGTGGAATGTGACGGGACGCATGCTCAAAATTTACTGATGGTTATAAGTGTAGCACTATTCCCGGAAGGCGTAACGTGGGCACGTACTCCTTCTCGGCCGCGTATGTGGCGTTTGCACCATAGGGTGCACCGCAATAGGCAATGTCAGCACACGTCTTGTTCCAACAACCATGCGCGCTCGTTATTACCATCACGCACGCTTATTTTAATTAGAATGTGTGTGCCCATCTAGCGCACACACGTTGATCTATCTAACTACTTCAGTTTGTTGTGGCTAATCGCAAACAATTCATCCATGCACTACTGGAATCAACTTACTTGCCGTCTACCAGGGCGGACGACAAAGGCATGGATGGCGGACGGCAAAGTCCTTTGCCGTCCGCCAGCGGACGGCAAAATGTCCACCTGAACGAGTGCCGGCAAAGGGCTTCTTTGCCATCTGCTTCATCTAAGTGGACAGCAAAGAGTTGTGCTCTCCGCCATCGTAGCCAAGCAGACGGCAAAGATCTTGGACGGTACTGGGGTGGGGTGAGAGCCGTTAGGGGTTAACGGCGTGTTCTTTTCCGTTCGCCAGCAAACGGCAAAGAGCTCAAGCTCTTTGCCGTCTGTTGGCGGACGGCAAAGAGCTCAGCTCGGCCAGCACTGAGAAGCTGCCACGTGGCTAGCTATGCTGTTTGCCAGTGGATGGCAAAGAGCTTTGAATCTTTGCCGTCCCCTGGCACACGGCATAGCTCGCCTCGTTTGCCAGTCCTATTTGGTCACTTTGTCATCTGCTGGCACACGGCAAAGTGCCCAAATAGGCAGCCCAGTGTTCCCTGTTTCTACAGGTAGCTACCACGTGGCCACTTGGCTGTCTACTAGCAGTCGGCAAAGCTCTTTGCCATCCGCTAGCAGACGGCAAAGATGCTATATATCCCCTGTTTTTATTTGAATCCGTTTAATTTGGCAGGATTTCACACACAGATGTACATACATACAACTCCAACATATCCAACAACATATAACACCATGTCCAACAACATATTTCAACAAATCCAACATATCCAACAACATAGTTCAACAAAGTCCAACATATCCATATATATACATACATATCCATAAACATGTTTCCAACAACATATCCATATAGACATATAATATACATATCCAAACAAGTTTTCATAAACAACAAGGAAGCAACAGAAGAATAGGACACTCCATCAACTCAAACTTCCTCATCTAAAGCAAATCTGCAAATTGGGAAAGATGAAAGTTAAGAGGAGGAGGAGGAGAAGAAGACTTCTTCTTCTTCTTCTTATTCTTCTTCTTCTTCTTCTTCTTCTTCTTCTTCTTCTTCTTCCTATTCCTTCTTTTCTTCCTCTTCCTTGATTTTCTTCATTATATTATGTCATTTGTGGACTAAATAGGCTAAATTATGTCATAAATTGGACTAAATAGGCTAAATAAGAAAACAATACCGTTATCACGGAGGTGAAGAAACGGTCGGGGCTGCGCCAGTGGCAGACCTAGGTGATGGACTGGTCGGGGTTCCGCCATTGCCAGACGCGGAAGGATTGGTCGATGCTTGTCGGGAGGCATGCTGCACCAAAGATCATTTCCAATAATGTCTCGTTAGCATGATGCAACTGAAATGTGAATACTAGTAACTAACGACCATTCAAATCAAACTCACCGTGGTCACCGGAGCAATCTGGGGCATAAGCGGAGGGGTCTGACCGTTTATCTCGCACATGGTCTGCACATTTGGTTCTCACGAGTCGGTCATATTAGTTAGTAATGCGAACATTACGTGCATGAGTTGGCTAATATGCATGAGAAATGTACCACGAGGAGCTCGTATAGGGCCCGGTGAGGCGCCTCGTTCTGGTTCCTCTCCTCCTCCAACAGCTTATCCGTCCTCTCCTCCATCTCCCTCTCCCTCTCCGCCACCTCCCTTTTTGCCTCCTCCAAAAGCGCCTGAGTGTTCAATCTCTCTTTCTCAACCAATGCCTGCAACACACCACTCCTTGTTAGCATTGTAATCATCGACGGATGCACACACAATGTAATGGAGGAAAGGTGAGAGAGTTTGTATAACTAACTGCCATGGAGAGCTCCGCGGGCCGTGCACGAGGCGTTATCTCAAGAGCAGAGCTACTCTGGTGCTTCTTGATCTGCGGGAGAGTCCTAGGACAACGTATCAGTCCATCACCAATGGCTACGGAGCCATGGGACCTCCCGCCACCAGATATCATCACCAGGTCTGTATCAAAAGGATCCTAGCTTGGGTTAAAGTCCTCCCCTTTCCTCGCCTTCCCCTCGTCTCTGTACCTCACGAGCTTGTGGTGGGAGGAGATGTTGGTGAAGCTCTCTGGATTATCTAGGTCAGACTCCGAGAATGCCTTGGCCTTCTTGTAAGGGGCACTATGGGCCATGCCATAGAGATCGAACAGATTTGGCACAGGCTTCTTTTGGTGGTGCGCCTAAGAGAGAGGAACAAAATATTAGTTAAGGGCTCAAGCTAGCATGAAGAATGATATTGCTATGTAAATAGGTCATTTTGGAGCTAAGTAAGTTTATTATGTCATTTTCGAGGAAAATAAGCTAAGTTTAGGTCATTTTGAGGGTAACCAAGATTATTATGCCATTCTTGACGAAAGTATTGTAATTATGTCATTATTGAGCTACCAAGGTAGTTATGCCATTTTTTATCTAAGTAAAGCATATTTAGGCATTTTATAGGGCTATCTAAGGTTATTATGTCATTTTAGAGCTAATTATGTCATGAATGAACTAGCTAAGATTAGTTTAGGTCGTTATTGAGCTATCCAAGGTAGTTATGCCATTCTTTTAACTAACTAAAGCATATTTAGTTATTTTATAGAGCTATCTAAGGTTATTGTGTCATTTTAGAGCTAATTATGTCATAAATGTACTATCCAAGGTAGTTATGCCATTTTTTAACTAACTAAGAATATTAAGTCATTTTGGAAGGGAAAAATTCTAGCATGAAGAATGAAATTGCATGAATGATGTAGGAAACCACATACCCAGTGATCCCCGTACTCAAACAGGTTGGACCTCCCTTGATGGTGTGGCACACCAACCATTTGGTCACGTTTATCCTTGGCCCTATGGTGTTCGACTAGCCATTGGGGAGAGAACCACATATCCACCAACGCCTCCCAACAGTCCATCTTATCCGCACACCATCTCGGGGGCACCTAAGTTAGTCAAGAGAAATTTCAGTGCTACGCCTACGAATCAAATCAAGAAAACTAACTTCAAGGCCTTAATAATAGGTAATTACCTCCAAGTACTTCTCCTTACTCAGAAACTTGTTGCGACACTTCTTCTTGCCCCTCTTAATACCCTTCAAGGCGTAGTAGTCTCGAACGGCCTGCAACCGAGCCTCGTGCCGTAAGTTCTGAAGTAGGCGCTTGCACTCAGCTTTGACAACCATGGACGCGGACTCCTATTCTCCCTCTGGAACCCTATAGAAGGTATGCAATCAAACAAGACAACACTGATTAGTACAATCACTAGCTAGATAGTGTTGATTTTAAATTTTGTAAAGGAGAAATTACCGAAAACCAACGGAACACAATGTCGGCCACCGTCTCGCACAAGACACTGGCGACCATTTCCCCCGGAGGGGCCGGGGCAACCGAGTACAGCTCCCAGCTCAGTGCTAGTTGTGGAACCTGACCCTCACCGGGCAACGTGACCCACCCAAGGAAGTACTGCCGGCAAATCACATCAAGGACCATGTTGGGCCCGTGGACACCATGGGGATGTACCCAGCCCCTGCAGTATGACAAGGCCAACGCATTAGACATTAATTCGAAGAAACATGAAGGCAAAAGGTTAAAGAAGAGTAAATTCACTGACTTCAACCCATTAGGCGCAATCAACCACCTCTGGTCGGGGGTCGTCGGCACGGGCGGGAGCTTTGTATAGCCACGCTTGTACACCTTCTTTCCCTTCTCAACCAGCTCGTCGTCGCTGTAACTATCATCAGAAAAGGTGTCCTCGCTACCATCAGTAGGGCCACTAGCCTCCGGAGTCTCGTGGGAAGAATACTTTGGGACCGGACTCACGTGGGGAAAAGGATCGGCGACCCGAGTCTGGTGGGGTGAAGGATTGGCGACCCGAGTCTAGTGCGGCGAAGGATCGGTGACCCGAGTCTGGTGGGGCGAAGGATCGTCGACCGGAGGCTCATGGACCGGACTCCGATACGGGTCCATGTCAGACGGAGCAGTCCTATGGTCAGGTGAATTAGCTGGGGGTGGCAGCGAGGAAGGCGTAGCAGCCTTCCTACCTCTCCCGCTGCCACGTCCACCTCTAGCCGCCTTCTTCATCCTCCCCCGACCTCTCCCAGTAGAAGAAGAAGCACCTGCCGCTGATGTCTGCATACTATCTAGCAGCACTCTCCGGAGGGGCTGGGGTGGGATAATGGAACCACCCCTCCCAGTAGCGCTCGCAGGAGGCTCGGGGCGCTCTGGACCCTTGCCCACCATCCTGTCAACACCTACAATGAAAAAAAGTAAACGAAATTGGTACAACATAAAAAATTTGAATACCTGACATGAATAATATGTATATAATTTAAGTATATCATCATCATGAACATAATAAAAAATTGAATACCTCACATGAATAATATGTATATAATTTAAGTGTATCATCATCATGAACATAATAAAAAATTGAATACCACAAATGAATAATATGTATATAATTTAAGTGTATCATCATCATCATGAACATAATAAAAAATTGAATACCTCACATGAATAATATGTATATAATTTAAGTGTATCATCATCATGAACATAATAAAAAATTGAATACCTCACATTACTAATATTACTCGGAATCATCTATATATGCTTCGTGATCATTAAATGCATCATCATCATCACTATCAGTGACATGCTCATCATCATCATCTATAAATGCATCAACATGTGGAAGGCCTCATTTACGTAATCGTTCAAGCATTGAGAGGTCATCTGCAGCAATAACTTCTTCTTGTTCTGGATCTTCTTGTTCCGGCTCAGGGGTGAAGTTGGATTCACTACTTTTGTCTACTTAATGTTTTGGGGTGGAGTAGAGCGGGTCTTGAAATGTTTTTTGGAAAGACATGTTTCTTGGAAGGATTTGCCTTTGTCATATGTGTCTTGGTTAATGTGAGGTTCAGAATCCTCTTCATTGGGGGGAGGTGGTCTAACACGTGGCGGCACTTCATAACGACATCCCAACCACTGAGATTTGGATCACTTTGACAGGCCCATGGTAAATAGAAAGTTTGGGTTGCCTGTTGAGTCGTAATATAGACATCGGGAACATCCAAATGGGTGCTTTGTTTGATTTCGACTAGCCCTATATGTTCATGAGTCCTTCTAGTCTCCCTCGGTTGGAACCAATAACATCTGAAGACTACGACATTTGGTGGGTTACATTTTCACCCACAAAATAATTTCCCTTATAGCTGGCCTTCCAATATTGAACCTGGCTTTGTCTAGTTATGCTTTCCTTTCGGTTCTTGCATGTTTTGTAACGGTCTATCACAGAGCTCCTCTTGATCGACTCTAGCCTTAGTATTATCCTTTGATTTCCCCTCTATGCCGAACAATGTACCAAAAATGGCTTCGGAGATATTCTTTTCAGTGTGCATCACGTCGATGTTGTGTGGGCAAAGGAGGTCTTTGAAGTAAGGCAGATCCCAGAAGCATGTCTTGTGAGTCCAGGCATGTTCCTTATTATACCCCTTGAAATACCCTGGACGCTCTGGATCTGGCTCGAGAGCGTTTAACTGATCTTGGGTCTGTTGGCCTATCAACGCAGGTGGTGCAGAGTGTTTGACAACTCTATCTTTGATGAAGTTCTTCTTATCTTTCCTGAACTCATGGCGAGGATCTAGAAACGGTCTATGCAAGTCGAAGCAACTATACTTGTGCCCTGCCGTCAGCCAACGAAACTCAAGAGCTCCCTTGCATGTGGGGCACGGGAAGCTTCCATGCACACACTAGCCAACGAATAGCGCATACGCCGGCAAGTCATGCGTCGAGTACATGTACCAGGCACGCATTATGAAGTTTTGTTTGCTAAAGGCGTCGTATGTCTTGAATCCATTATCCCAAGGTTCGTGCAATTCTTCCTTAAGCGGCAGCATGTACACATTCATATTCTTCCCCGGATAGTTGGGCCCTAGAATTATCAACGTCAGGAAAATGTTCTTTCTTTGCATAATCTGCCCGGGGGGAGATTGAGTGGAATGACAAACACGGGCCAACAACTGTATTGGGTTGCCATCTGACCAAACAAACTGAACCCATCCGTGTTGATGGCGACTCGAGGATGCCTTGGATCTGCCATTTTTCCTTATGTAATGCATCGAAGCGGTTCCACGCTTCACCATCCAAAGTGTGCACCATCGTCACATTCCCATCTGCATCTAGTTCGGTTCTTTTGCCCGTTTTGTGCCATGTCATCTGTCTGGCCGTCTCTTTGACTATGAAAATGCGTTGAAGTCTTGGTACGATTGGCATATACCGAAGAACATTAACGGGTATTTTGTTTTGTGTCTTCTCACCCATACCGTTGTATACCACAACATACCTGGAAGACTTGCAAATGGGACAAATAGTTCAAGTCCTCATACTGACGCCTAAATAAGACACATCCTTTCTCATAGGGCATCTTAAGAGCACGGAGGATTTTGTCTGACTGGTATAGGTTTGCAGGTAACACATGGCCTTTCGGTAGAAATCGTCTGAATACTGTCATCATCGCGCCGTAGCATTCTCTGCCCAAGTTGAATTGAGCCTTCAAATCCATGATTTGGAAGATGGCATCCAGCTGACAAAGCTCAGTGTGCTCGTGGAGAGGACGTTTTGAGGACTCCAACATTTCAGTGAAGGCCTTTGCAGATTCCTCCATCTCCTCATTTGGTGCGGCGACGAACCACCTCGGCTCTGGCACGTTGGGCAGACTCACCATGTAATGTCCAGACCGTGTAACCAGGCGTAAAACCAAACTTCTGCAGGTGTTTACTCATTTGAATCTCGTCCCTCTGATTATAGTTGTCACACCGGACACAGGGGCACCAGCTTAATTTCTAGCCATTTGCAAATGTGGCTCTAACAAACCCCTTGGTTTTTGTTAACCATTCCTCGGTCCAAACTTTCTGACTAGTGTAACCGGTGTACATCCACGCACGATCACTCATATTGACTTCCTACTGGACACACAAGAAATATATACATAATTAAGCAAACCATATCCATCAGTTAATGGAGTTTGTCAGTTTTATTACGTCCATGCAACCTACACGCTAATAGGTAAAGATAGGTCCTAATCCCACCTGAGTATGTGTAGATTGGATTCGTTTTCCCATGCTCTACTCCGGATCCGACGCAAAATTTTGGCAGCACCTCCCCGTTGTTCTCTTGATACACGTCTCGGCAATAAGTAGAGAGGATGTGTACCCGGAGAACAACAGGGAGGCACTGACGAAATTCTGCATCGGATCCGGAGCAGAGCATATGGGAAAACGAACCCAATCTACACATACTCGGGCTGTCCATGGATAACGTTGGACAATTCGAAAGAATCACGATTATAAATATGCAAATGCATGCATATTTATAGATGTAACCCTTTCGAACGGGAGACGCATAGTGGTTACGCATACTGATGATTGACACCTATAGCTAGCAAGTTTCATCGGCACGAAGACCGGAACAGAACAAATGAAGGGGGGAGGAGGAGATGTCATTTGTGCTCACCAACGAACCAGGGGCGGAGCTCGTTGAACGGACGGGGAGGTTATCAAACACCACACCCTCGCAGCAACGAAACAACTACACATTTAAATCTGCCCGATCAACACAAATATATATATATATATATATATATATATGATGTTGTGCATAACAAATTCAAAAATATACGACCTAACTCACAATTCACAAACATATGACCCCGTC
>NC_041393.1:573279302-573308132 GCF_002162155.2 Triticum dicoccoides
AGAGAGAGAGAGAGAGAGAGAGAGAGGCGGGGTGGGGCTCGGCCGTTAGTTAGGTCAATTCTTTGTTGTCCTCCCTCCTTTGTCGTTAGCGTTTTTGCTCTTTGCCATCTGTTAGCAGACGGCATAGCGGGGGCCGTTAGGTTTTTTCTAAGAAGCTCATTAGTGGGGCCCACATCTCCCTTTGTCGTCTGTTGGCTGACGGCAAAGATTCTTTGCCGTCCATTTTCTGTAAGCTGACGGCAAAGACCTTCTTTGCCGTCAGCCAGCAGACGGCAAAGAATTGGCAGACGACAAATAAGCTAATTCCAGTAGTGATGTGAAGTGTATGCCATCAATCGCAGACACTTTGATTTGGCTGACCCATTTCTGTTTTGTTGCCTAATCACAAATAGTTAATCCTTCTGAAGTGTATGCCCTCAATCACACACACCTTGATCTGGCTGACCGTTTCTTTTGTGTTGCCTAATCACAAATAGTTCATCCAAGTGAACCGTATGCTATATATCGCACACGCCTTCATCAGGCTGCCCGTTTCTTTTGTTTCGTCTCATTGCAAACAGTTCATTGGACTGAACTATATGCCCTGCATCGGACACACAACTAAAATCTGAACCGTGTTTGATGGCTCCGCCATTGCAAACGTTTTGCACCTTTTTTGATGGTTCTTTTACACCACAGTTTGCGATTATTGCATCGCACACAGTTTCGTCAAAGGGTCTCTGATCGTAGTGTCGCGTTAGCAGCATCCTGCAGTAGTGAATGCTAATGCCAAATTATGCTATTGATATTTTGAACTTACTCTTTATTTTCTAATTTGAAATTGGATGGAATTGATAGCACAGTTATCATCTTTGTTTGCACACGTGCAAAACCTGTCATCTCTCTGCTTGTTTTAGGGTGATATGCCTGATGGAATGCACAAGTCTGCTGAAGGTTGTGAGACAAACTCAACATATATTGCAGCAAAGAAGGCAAAACGTCTTGAAGATAGCGAGACAACCGCAAAGTCTTCTCTTGATGGAGTGTTCAAGTTACTTGAGACTAGCAGTCAGACAAGCTCACAGAATTGGTTGTCTGAATCAGTTCGACTTCTTCAGTCCCAAGTTCTAGCAGAAAGGCATTCTGTAACTCAACTTCAACTTGAAGTCCTATCTCTAAGAAAGATTGCGGAGAACACCAATGAGATCCTCATTGCTAAATAGCTACACCTGGAAGCTATGACTGACATGCTAGGCCGGTCTCACAGCCTTGCTCAGCAGCTTGCGCAGTAGTTCCCGCGCAAGGCTAACCTTTCTTGAACTGTCTTGGAAGTGGTCTTGGTTCCGTATTATTTTGTTACGCCGCAATGGTGCCCAGTTTTTGTAATCTGCTTCTTCGTTGTGCTTTATGATCACTGGTGGCGAACTTCGATGCCCAGTGGATGTAATATACCATAAATCCTTTATTGTATAGTGTAGATTTATTCTAAGTTACTATGTCGTAATTTTTTATTGTCTAGAGTAGGTTTGTTCTTAATTCCTACTAGTTACTGCCATCATTCGTTATCTGGAAAAAAATCCGATGTAGTCGACCAGGCCGAAACATTCGGCTCTAACGGGCCTGGTTTTTAGCGGGCCACAATTGGGTTGGCCTGCATCTTTCTTGGGCCCGAATGACCATTGGGGCCTTCACACTTTGCACCAGGCCCACAAGTTACTCCGGCCTATATTCGGTCCAAATTTTAGTTGGGCCTTTTGTGGACCCAATGCTTAGTTTGGCCCATGTAGCGTTGGGCCATTAACAGACTAAATATTTTGCTGGCCTGTTACGGCCCAGAAGAAACCATGGGCCTTTAGCAGGCCAAAATGCATGTTGGGCCTCAATTTTCACTAGTCGCCGACTGGCCTTCAGCAGGATGAAATGTTGACCGGGCCTTTTTTGGCCCAGTTATATGACTGGCCGTTACCAGGCCAAAACATATCTCAGGCCTTAGTTGGCCCACTGATATCATGGGCCTTTAAGAGGCCGAAAGCTTAGTACAGGCTTCAGCATGCCAAATTATACGACAGGCCTTTAACAGGCCCAAAGTCACATTGGTCTGAATTGCTGCCACCTTTATCACGGCCGTTAGTGGGCCGGATGTCGCATCGGACCATATATGGCCCATGGGTAGCACGGGCCATTCCCAGGCTAAAAGAAACACCGGGTTGAAATGGGCCCATGTCTACATCGGACCTCTAACAGGGGAAAGTCACTGGGCCGTAATTGGGCCCAAATATTCGGCGAGCAATTAACGGGCCAGATCTGGCTTCGGGCCATAAATGGGCCTTTATTAAACAGTCCGTTATTGGGCTGGCCCACTAGTACATGAGTAAGTACTACGAGCCTTTGACTGGGTCGGCCTTTTTAACCTATATGGGCCTCTGTTGGGCCCTGCCACGTGTCGACGTATCATAGGCATGTCTCCTCCAATGGACGGACGACATCTTGCTTAGCGAGGAGCAGACACGTGTTTCCTCCAGCCAATGATGATTTTACACGTGGAAAATGCCCATTGGTCCGGGCTGTTAACGGGTTACCGGGTCGAAACCGGACCCGATAGCTTAACGGCGAGTCGTTACGGTCGATGCCACGTGTCGGTCACCCTTGACGAAAGCACTTTTTTGACGTGCGATTTATCGTCATGGAAGTGGACACTTCCGTGATGATAATTTTGGTAATGTCATGGAACACTCCTACGACAGCACAGGTATGACTATCTTGATTCTGTCATAAAATCGGCATGGATGTGCATGCATGACAGAAAACTTGACCTACTATGACAAACACGTATCATCACGGAAGTGCATTTTTTTAGTGTCGGTGGGTGATCATTTTTGTCCCAATTGCAACTCCACCCCCGACATGCAAATTGATGGTCTCACTTTTTTTTCTCAGTTGCAAGTTCACCCTCGACATGCTCCCTTGACTTGCAATTGGGGGTCCCTTTTTTTATCCCAGTTGCAAGTCCACCGTTAGTATGCAAATGGGGGCCTAACCAATTTTTCCCAGGTGCAAGTCCACCCTCGATATGCAAGTAGGGGCCCAACCCAATTTTGTCCGAGTTACAAGTCAAACCTCGACATCCAACTGGGAGCCCGACCAATTTTGTCCCGATTGCAACTCCACTCTCAATACGTAACTAGGGACCAGCCCAATTTTGGTCTCAGTCGTAAGTCCACCCCGGACACGAAACTAGGGGCGATCATTTTTGTCCTAGTTGTAAATTCACCGCTAACTTCAAGATGGTGGAGTCACACTTTTTTTCTTGTCCCTGTTGCAAGTAAACCATCAGCACGGAACTGGGCCGCAACCCATTTTTAAATTATAATTTCAACTACACTTATCACATGCAATTGGGGGCACCTTTTCTTGTCCCAGTTGCAAGTCCATCACCAGTACGCATCTCGGGCCTGGTCAATTTTCTTCCAATTGTAACTCCACCCTCGATACGCAACTAGGTGTCCGACCCATTTTTGTCCCAGTTGCAAGTCCACCCTCGACACACAACCGGGGGCCTGACCAATTTTGTCCCAGTTATAACTCCAACCTCGATATGTAACTAGGGACTGCACTTATTTTTGTCCCACTTGTAACTCCATCCTCGACACGCAACTGCATGCCTGCAACAAGACTGCAATTATATAAGGGCGGGAGAAGGGTAGCCAGTTGCATCTCCATATTTAAAAAATATTCATGATTTTTTATATTATTCATTTTCATCTTTTTAATTAGTCATGAACATCTTCTTAAATTTTTGAACATTTTTAAAGATCATGATTTTTTAATTAATGTTTGTATTTTTATTATTAAAATTCATGGTCTTTTTTCCAAATTATTGGACTTCTAAAATCGCAACAACTTTTTTGTACTCCCTCCATTCCTTTATGTAAATGTATTATTTTTTACACGGTTACCAAGGCACATAATTATAGACAACCTATTATGAGATTACCCTTGGATAACTAATTGACTATTGGTAAGTAAATCACTTAGCCTAGGAAAGGAAGAGATACACATAATCGGCAGAGAGATACTTTTATTTTTTTTCTCTACAAGGAGATACACATGCAATCAGGGAAGGGATATTTTCCTTTTTATGGAGGGCTAAAAACGGAATTACAAGGAATTAGAAGAAATGCATCTTACATTATGGAATTTTATCAAAAACCAAATACACCCTTACTTTTCGCGTGGCTAAATCAAATTTTCCTAAATTTGATGACACTAGACCAAAGATGAAAAGTACTTTCACATCTTCAATGTACGAGTGGAGCGTATGGTTGATTATGTCCACAGTTCACTTCACAACATTATGGTTGCAAATTTAAGAAGTACATCATGGCATTGCTAGTTGGGTTCATCGAAGTTTGGGAAGGACTTCACCCACAAAATAAAAAGTTTGGGAAGGACTTGTACTTTACATATTATGAAAACCTCAAACATTCGAGTGATGTTGAGACCTACTATAAAGAATTTGAACATGTCATGCATCAACTCCTGACTGGCAACCACACTTTAGATGAATGGAAATGTTAACGCCCACACGTGTGGGCATTCACCATCCCGACCACACGCAAGCATCTCCGTTGGCAACTTTGTGCACGAAACATGGAACAAACCGGCCGGTTTTCTGCGCCAGGTAGGACGAGGCACGTATGCGGTGTGTGAGTCGGGTCGCCCGCATGTTGGTTGCCATCCCACGGTCAGCGGTTGCCACCCGGAGGCGTGCGGTGGAACCGCTATGCGCCCGCACGCCACGCTCCGACCGCGGTTGACGTCAAACACGTCGCACACCTCTGCCCCCTCTCCATCACGGTTCCATTTACTCAGTCGCACCGCAGTTACTGGCACAACCCACGCGCATTTCAAACCACTGGAGGAGAAGGCGAGGGGAGAAGGGGACGGCGGAGGCGGAAGAATCGACGGTGTTCACGGCCGTCGGTGGTGCTGGCCGGAACGGAGTGGCTGCACCGGAGCGCCTGCGGGTTGAAGGTAATGCTCACTACAACTCTCGCAACCCCTTCCTGCATTTCCCCCCTTCCCTCCCTGTTTGATTCCTCGATTGAGATTCGTAGAGAATCAGGCGATTCTGCGATGCGTCGGCGTTCCCGCCGGCGCCGAAGTTGTCTGCTAGCCATTTTTGGTGGCACTGGGCAGTTTCGTCGCCGTCGCCGCAGCGGCATCGTCGGTGTGGTTATGCTTGTTCGGAGGCACGCACTAGTCTTGCCTATGGATTGGGCAGGTGTCTCCCGGGTTGTTTGATGCGCATTGGTTCGAATTTGTGTTTGCAGTCAGTTCGGGGGTGAACTTTGAGGGTGAATTTGAGGTCGCGGTAGTTGCCATTGAACCCTAGATCTAGTTAGTTGGGTTTTGAAACTGTAGTATGAGGCAAACTTGGTAGTTTGATTAACTATCATGATTGTGTGGCAACTAACTCCCTGAACAAATGTGATAGTTGCCACAAACGTGTTTTCCTTTGCGGCAACAAATTACTGAAATGACTGTGATAGTTGCCACATATAAGCTTTCGCATGGGGCAACTTTTTTTATTAAATGACTGTGATAGTTGCCACACACACGCTCTTCCATGTGGCAACTGAATTTGCTGAATTACTATGATAGTAGCCACTAACATGCTTTTTCATTGTGGCATCAAATTTTTCTGAATGATTTGTGGTAGTTACCACATTGTGATAGTCGCCACAATCTTTAGTCAATGCAGTTTCAGCAGCCAACTGCACTGGACGGCAACTAATGTGCACTTCAAGTGTGCTTGTTGCCACTTGGATAGTATATTCATGTGGCAAATAGAATGTGAACACACTGTCTGTTGTCATTCTGCAGATACGACAGTGTGGCAAATTGGATGCATAATGTGGTAACCAAATTTGCATATCAATTCTGTCAGATGTCATACATATGTTATTTTTTCTGCATTCACTAGTTGACATTTTCTCTAAGGTGGCAACTGCTTACCTCTTGCATTTACATTTCCACCATGACAATTTGGTGTGTCCCTATCTCATGAGAATGGCTCGTGGCGATCATCAAAACGATGATGATGATTTCATGGATCCACCACAGCGTAATGGGGCAACTGGACGGATAAAAGAGGGTGATGAGGTAAATGTTCACACATCTCCCCTCAATCCTGCTTTATGTTACTGGTTGACACCTCGAGCTTGCAGTGGTCTGACACGGACTAAAATTTCATGCCATTGCAAAACAGGGCAACAACTAATCACTTATTGTCTGTTTTTTGCAGAAGAAGAAACATATTCACAACAGAGCCTCCCAAGAACGTCTGACTGTGTTGACTGAGAAATTCATCGACGATCAGAAGGGGGCTGCTGCTGAGATGGGTATGCAGTCTATGATGGCTGTCCGGTGCATGAACCTTGTCAACCCTGTATGCGACTGGCTTGCTGAGATCTACGAGCCTGCCTCCAGGGAGTTCGTGATTCCGGGACGTGGAAGACTTCCGTTGAATGAGGAATCCGTGTTCTGCACTCTGGGCGTGCCTCGTGGACATATCAAAGTCCCGTACAAGGTCAATAATGAGATCGAGGAAGCGTTGTTCCCCCGTTTGTTTCCTGGGTCGGAATCCATGCCGAACACGTCTGTAGTGGCAGATTTTCTGTAGGCCATGACGACGCATGGAGATGTTTTCAAGATGAAGCTACTCATGTACCTCATCTCAGCTGTTTTCGCGCCGACCACCTCTCTTCGCCCAAGCAACAAATGCTTCCCCATCCTGGTGAATGATCCATCTTTACTACTTTATTTTCCTTCAATCTTTCGGCTCCGATGTCATGTGTAAAGTTAGTGACTGCTAGTGTTTTCGATGTTTTTTTCCATTTGATTTCTGACGCGGCAATCTTTTTGCCTTGAAATTTTGTGTGGTGCAGGCGGATCTGAAAAATGTGAAGAACATGAATTGGTGCAAGTTTATTGCCGACTTCCTCCACGATGCATTCTCAAGCAAGATGTACCAAAAGGGTTGTCGACTGCATTTAATGGTATTTTTTACCAGTTCTTTCTGTGAACACTGTTTTATAACACACTTTTATTGATGCATGTCAACCTGATCATAGCAAGATGGCAACTGCCATAATGACAATATGGCAACTGTCATAATGACAATATGGCAACTGCCATCATATTAGTATGGCAACTGTTACCAGACTATGATGGCAACTGCCATCTTAGAAATAATGGCAATTGCCATCACACCATGATGGCAACTAGCACATACAGAAGGCAACTTCTTTCTTTATTCCATTCTTTTCCATGCACATCACCTTGATTATCAGGGGAACATACATTATCTTGTTTTTTAACTACAAAGTACCCATGATGGCAATTGATATTTCTTTCTTTGTAAAATTGTTTTAAATCAGCTCATGTATGTCGACTGTCTTGATCTGTCCATCGTGGATTTCACTGGGGTAGGAGGCCCGCCGCCTACGCACAAGTTTGCTGTTTCTGCATGGACTATCAACGCAGTCAAGGTTGTGCTTGCCGTAGACAGGGCAACTGATACCAAATATGGAAAACTGCAGCTTAGTTTTGGTTTCTCTCTCCACACGGCATGCTTACAAATTTGACATGAGGGAACCGTCCGTGGTTCATAAGGGATGACCACCTTTTGTTATCCATGGCTGTGTGCGTATTGTATCCATGTTTCACCCCACAAGGGAACTCTTTTCATTCATGCTGAAACTTACCTTCTATCTCTTACATCCTTGCTATTTTTTTGTTTTTTCTAGCTGATGGCCAAGCATGCTATAGACTACAGCGTGTTTGGGGGGCCTCAAAACTTTGGAAAGTGGATGGACGTGCACTCAGCTCCGTCTTGCCCTACTGAGGTAATCAAAATATGTACATCTATGGTTTGCCGTGGATTATTTGTTGATGTCGCACAATTGACTGCAATATGGGTGGTTGTTGATGCTTCTTGTTTCGAGCACAGGCGAGGGCACCAGTTGAGCATCTAATTGGGCAGTTTGCATCCGGAATGACCGGCTTGCTCGGGAAGTTGGTTGAGGGGTGGACGTCTCTCAGTGGCTCTGACAGTGACGCGGTTGCGAGGTAGTTCACTCCATTTGTCCCAGAACGTACACATCGGCCAACCAGTTGCCGTGGCCGGTATGACTACAACAGTTCACAAGAGCCCGGTGACACACAAGATGATCTAGATGGAGACGCTGGCCTCAGCAAGGATGACAACGATGACATGGAGAACGTGCAACAGGACACCGATGATGATGAACATGCTGAAGTTCACGCAGGTGGTAACAAGGACAAGGATGCAACAGATGTCCCCCCACCGGAGAAAGTAAAAGAACATATGGCTGCAAGAGGCGAGGAGGTGTTGCCATCAAGGAGGGGGAGGTCTCCAGGAGATGTTGGGCAGGGTTCTCGTGGCAAGAGGTCTAGGACCGATCCCGTAGCTGCCAGGAAGAGGTTCGACTTTAATTTTAGTTTTTTGTTGTGTCTATTTTCTTGGAACAGTCTCATCCATTTCTTGCACTTGTTTTTTGTCAAGCGCGGTAATGAGTTTGTTGTCTGACAATTACCACCTTTTTTTCCCTCCAACTCATACGTGCAGCGAGCCGACCACTGGTGGACGAGCAGTTACGAAGAAACAGGCGCCAACGCCAACCCGTGTTTCTGCTCGCTTGAACAAAGGTGCCCCCATTGCCGGTGACACCCCTTCCACCAGGTCTTCTCCTCGTACGACGATGACCAACACCTCGGATCCTGTCGTGTTGCCAGACCTGAGGAAGCCAGTCAAGAAGTAGGTTTCTCCATGTGCTTTCATTGACATAGCGCTATATTTTCTTGATTTTCCAATGCATCCGTTTAGCCTGTCACATGGTCTTCTGTCATCGTCCCCCACGCGGCAACTGCTGTTTTTCCAAATGATTTCTTCCTTCATTTTAAAGTGTATGGCAACTCATATTGTTTTTTACATGGCAACTAGCATCTAAGTCAAATGGCAACTCTTACTGTACCTAATGGAAACTGCCATCTTTTACCGTTGGCTTGTGAGCTCATCCCACACCTAGGTTTGAAATTGCATTCATGGCAGATCAGACATTCTTATCATTCTTCAAGGTGGCTAACATCCCAACTGCTGCTGGATGGCAACTGCTAATTATGACACATGGCAACTCACGTCCCCCTTACATGGCAACTACCAGCTTTTCCACTTGTTTTTCATTTTTTAAAGATTTCTACCATGGCAAACATATTTTTGTTCATTTTTCAATACCTTTTTCATGTGCTTTTTTTTGCAGGGTGAAGAAGACTACCATGCGCGGGTCCAAGCATATCAGTAAGGACCCGGTCGAACGCCTACATTCAAAGTTGTCAACAGGGGGCAACTCAGATGTACATGAGGCACCAGGCGACAATACTGCTGCTACACCGTTGATCGCTCCCACCAACTCTGATGCAAGTGGCTGACCATCTCCGCCGGCTGCAGATGTGCAGGCTAGAATAACAGGCATCCATACATCGGGGAGTGACGAGTCGATATCTGCCAGGACAGCTGAAATATTGCCAACTCTACTAGCAATGAAGGATGCTGCTGTGAGCCATGCCACCCCATCAGCAAGCGTTGAAGTGGACGCTCCTGAGACGAACCTAAGCAAGGAAGATTCCCGCTCATCTGACACTGATTCCAAGTGCATGCGTGGTGGCACTCCTGTGTCCACGACAGAAGCGGCTGAGGCGGCAGTTCACAAGGATATGCCATCTATAGGTGAGAGTCCTGGCACAACAGCTCCAGCTCCTGTCGGTGCAGATACTGCTAAGGCGACTATTTCACGTGCGGATCTTCCACCTAGGCGCCATAGCCCCTGCAAATAACCAACAGACATACCCAACGCATCGGCTGCAGCTAGGAGCAGGAGAGACGAGTCTGGTTATGTTCCTACGTCCACACTGTTCCCGCCACCTGCCAAAAGCAATGTGATGGAGAAACCGGAAGACCGGAGCACAACTGACGCAGGTGTCAAGCCGGGCATGAGTGACGCAGGTGAACGCCTGGAGCAGACTGCGACTTTACCCATAGTGGAAATCCCCAGCATAAATCTGCGCACTTCCAGGCTCCCAGTCAATGTCGGTGTCCCCTACAACCCAAACAAGAAGATTGTCAAGAAAGCTGCGGCTGATACCGCTGACAACACGCCCTCCCCTGCAAATAAGTCCGATCATTTTGTAGCGGCCGATTCAGATATGTTTGTCGATCTTTCACCCTTGGATTCTGCCCCGCAAGTTGTTCGTGCTCCGGCCAGTAGGAATGAGTGGCACCCAATGGCCTTTACCCCACCGAGCTTCAGCCTTGGCATCAGTCAAGATCAACCGGTGGTGCAAGATCCTATGCCAGTTGCCTTTGCTTTCCCAGGAGGCATGCCCGCAATGATGGCGTAGCCAATGGTCGAGGGCAGGAAGGCTGTCAAGTTTGCAGAGCCGATTGTGCAAGGTACACTTGTCATGTCCTTATGATTTTCTTGCATACATCTTTGTAGTTTGACTTTTGTCCCAATCATATTTTTTTGGGGGGTTCTCACTTGTGATGGCAACTGACATGTGATGACATGGCAACTTGATTTGATGCATCATGTCACATACATTTTTTTGCTGCCATGCTGCATTTAACATTTGGGCAACCACGTCGCAACTGAAGTTGATTCAACATGGCAACTGTAGTTGCTGTCACATGGCAAATATAGTGCATTACACAAGGCAACTGGATTTGCCACACCATGTCAACTGCATTTTTTGTTTCCATGCTGCATTTTTTCATACGGCACTCACATGGAAAGTGCAGCTGACACAACATGGCAACTGTAGTTGCTGTGATATGGCAACTACAGTCCAACTAGATGGTAACTACAGTGCAACTACATGGCAGCTGTAGTTGCTATGACATGGCCACTATAGTTGGACCACGCATGGCAACTGCCCCACTTTTTCTGCCCACAATCTCACATCATGCACCCTATATCCTCACAATCCATCTGTTTTTGATTTTCTAGGAATCCTAACACACTTTTTATTTTTTTTATCATTGCAGCCACCCCTGAGGAGATTTCACCGTCACTTGACGAAGCTTACCGCATGATCGAGGAGGCAGCATTGCATAGGAGGTCCTCATGAGGGCAAGGGCAATCAAGTTCCAACGTGCCTGCAGATACGGTATCTGAGGATACCATTAGGAGTGCCACTCCTGGTTCTGTGAGGCAGCAGAGGGTAGTTCACCCACCTCCCGCGGAAGACTACGAGCCCGAATTCACGGCCACTAAGGAACAGACCCAGCTGTACGATATCGTCAAGCGGTTTGGAAATGCGAGGGCCAGCAGCAAGCACATGAAGGAGCTAAAAGCGTAAATGACCACACCCCATAATCTCTCATTTTGCTTTGCTCCTTTTTTACCATTCATCTTCTTCGTATTTCATATACACGATCCGCTTACATTTTAGTTCTTTCATATATTTTTTACTTAGTAGGCATGATCCTTCCATGTTATATCGTTTTCATACAGCTCATGTTTGGACAGAACCAAAGTCATTCAATGCGGAGCAACGTACGTCGACCTGGGTGATCTTGCCGAGTCCGTGACCTGCAAAATATGGGATGGTGACTTCCACCACAAAATCCTGAGGAAGAATTTTGCTCAACACGGTGAATTCAAGCTCACACTGAAGAAATATGTGCGTACTCCTCCCCTTTCTGCACTGTTTTTTCACATGGTGTGATTTTTTGCCATCATCTGCACTTGTGTTTATCTGGCAGATGTTTTCATGTGGCAACAGCTGCCGTGCACACTGTCATCTTGATTTTTGCATCCCGTGCAAACTATGTGGCAACTTGATAGTAAAATACACGGCACATTTTGTTCATACATGGACGGCAACTTTCTTCCAACTACCCCCACCCATAACCAAACATTCTACGTGATTCTAATTTTTTTGTCCCTCTGCTGTTCTTTATGTGAACTCCGTTTCTCATTTCTTCACTTTTACATGCAGGTCATGTTCCCCATGTTTCAGGAGCTTGCACCACATGACCAACAAGACAAGTGTGGTCACCACTATGCCATCTGTCTTGACTTGAAGAACCAACGTTTGGAGGTGCTTGATTCAATCCGTTCGAAAGCTGATGCAGACCTTACTACGCATGCCGAATTCTTCATCAACAACCTCAAAGAGACATGGAACCGTCACTACGAACATTCAAAGGTCCAGATCAGGCATTTCCCGACTAAGTATGTGGCGACTGCGAAGCAAGGGAACACGTAATTTCTTAACCCCCTCCTTCATGTGCCATTTACATCAATCCAACCCCTCTTTTGTTACCACGTCTGAATTGAAGTCTATCTTTTGCTACGTCTGTCCTTTTTGCTTGTTCACCTGACTCTTTTTCTCGTGCAGGACGGACTGTGGCTTTCACGCGCTGGAATACTTTGCAAAGTGGGAAGGCAGAATTGTCCCCGCTATCACAGCTGCAACGGTCGTTGAGCTCCGGAAAATCCACACATGGAACTGGTTGACGAATGAAGATTTCAACAAGCGGTCCGGAGCACGTGAGTTTGTGGAGGAAGCTGTCAAGAAAGTCATCAAGAGGTACAAGTGATCACGCGGCGATACACACCGGACGCATACCTTACATTTTGTTGCCGAGGAATGTAAGGTACTATCTCTTTTGTTCTTGTCAAAAACTATGTTCGTGTGCTATGTTATGACTGCAACCCCGCGTAGGCTACTATGTAGTGGTGGTGTGTGAGCGACATTTGAATAGTTTCTGTAATACATGTGTGGATGTGAACCTACTTAGGCGTGACAGCAGATATGTTTTTTATGTTTATCATTATTACTAAGGTTTCATCGTTTGTATCACCCGTTTGCTGTTTCGAATGTGTCACGATGTTTCAAAACATGGCAAATGTAGTTCATCAGACATGGTTAGTGAACGTAATTGTCGTTGTTCATTTGGACGTCTTGCTTCTTCTATTTCATCACTAACTTCACCGGCTAGCATGGTAGGTTTGATCATGTAGCCACAACCTTTGCTGCGGTTTATGCACGTTACGCCTTTTCCAACTTGTTTCCTATACATTGCACACAATACACTATGTGTCTCTAAACCGTGTCGTATTGTCATGGAAACATATGCCATGCAGAGTCATTACAAATACCATGGCATATTTTCAGTACAGCTAACATGGCAGATACAGTACAAACAACATGGCAGATCCAGCATAATTAACATGGCAGATACAGTACAACTAACATGGCAGATCCAGTACAACTGAAATGGCAGATGTAGTACAACTAGCATGGCATATTTAGTATAAAATAGCATGGCATATTTAGTATAAAATAGCATGGCATATTTAGTATAAAATAGCATGGCAGACTAACTACACATAACATGGCAGATTAACTACACATAACATGGCAGATTAAGTACCCATAACATGGCAACTGCATTTATCCACTCAATGAATTTTCCTTCCACTTCCGATGCCCCTCAAGAGTCATTCTCGCAATCTTAAAAAAAATCTCATCATCTAGGGTACAAAACAAAATGTCCACAAGGACCATGTCACGTCGCCCCAATTTTTGCTCATGGATTGCCTGCCCCTTTCTTCGTTTTCTTGTGTTTTGCTTGAATCTCTAATCCTGACTTGTGCCTTATCTCTCTTGGATGACCCTTTGTGATGGAACGGGGTGCTTGGGTCTGCGTGCTTGCTGTTCCAGATCCTATCTCTGAGTTTTCAGATGATGGCCCCGTGGATGAAGGCACACTTGATGTGCGGGGGAACCGGTGTAAGGCTTCCTCAACTTTCCTCTTCTTGATCTCATCAAGCTCTCTTTTCAGTGCCTTCCTGTGTTTTTCCGCGACTCTCGCTGTCTCATCACTCTTGCATGCTTCATCAATTAGCTCAGCATAGTTCTTTGTCAGCACAACGTGCCTCACGGCTTCCATGGTTAACTCAGGTCTCTCGTCATGCACAGCCAGAACTGTGTGTGTTGTCTGTGGCGCCAACGCGTCGTCAGCGTCCCAAGTCCATCGCCGCCTTATGAAATGGCAGGGCATCCGTGTCACAGCGTTCATGTCCATTACTTTTAGTATGTGACAACACACAATGTCGTCCCGTTCGAACTTGCAGCATTGGCAGTAGTACTTGCCTTCGCCTATCGAGGCTTTGACGAAGTAGTTCCTTCCTTTGTCCGGGTCTTCAGGTTCTGAATCTGACATGCCCAAAATAGAACACACCTTGTACGTATGTTCGTCCACCTGGAAAGTCGTGAACATGCTGGCATGCTTTATTTCTTCCTGGAATCTGCAAGTTTTATGTGTTTTCTATTAAACTATCATGTTTTTTCTTGTACCACCTTATGTTGTCATGTAAATAGAAATACATTTTTGATTGAACATGGAAAACATAGTTCATTGAACATGGCAAATATAGTACGTTGAACATGGCAAATGCAGTACACTAGACATGGCAAATGCAGTACACTAAACATGGCAGCTGGAGCACACTAGACATGGCAATTGTAGTACATTTTCAACTGGACATCGTCATTTTCCACACCAACATTCCCCAATGGAAGCACATTGCATAAAACATGGCAACTTCCCTTTTATTTAAACATGGCATCTACAGTTGGCTAAACATGGCAGTTGCATTTCAACAAACATGGCAGATTCACTTTATTAAACATGGAACTGCATTTCAGCATATGTGTCGCCAATATAACATTTTTCTAGTTGACATTGGCACTTGCATGCCAACATGCCCCAATGGAAGCACAGTGCATTAAACATGGCAACTGCACTTCATTCAACAAGGAAAATGCACCCGAGCAAGCACGGCAAAACAGAATTTTCATTGAACATGGCAACTGCAGCTGAGTAAGCATGGCAAATAGTATGTCATTAAACATGGCAACTGCATATCATGGCAACTGCATTGCACTCTATAAGGCACCTACTGCCTATGTGCTTTTTCTCCAAATAAGACTGTAACGCAACTGACTTACTTGTTAAAGATCTTGTTGGTGTATATCTTGCTCATTTGCCTCTCCATGTGTAAATACGTTAGCAATTTTGGCTGCTTTAGTGCTGTGGTCGCTTCTTGCTGTAGCTCAGATCCCAGAATTTTTTGTTGCAAAGTTGTGTACTGCTTGGCAAACCGTAGCAATGAGTTGCCAGGGCTGACGTACCGCTTTAAAACAGCATTGAACCCCTCGCTGTGCTGCGTAGTTTGCAGAAATGGGAAGAAGCACTACATGAAGTAGGCCGGCACCCAGTACATTCGCTTCTCCCACAGGTTAGCAAGCGTCTCGTTGTCTTGGACTTGATGTGTTTCAATCATGGCCATCCAGCTCCTTTCAAACTCCTCCATCGTCAAGTTGTGGTCCACGCATAGCTCGAATGCCTTGTGCAGCTCTGGACGGTCAGCAAAGAACGGTCCTAGCGTCTCCTCAGCCTTCTTTATAATGTGCCACCTGCAGTGCCTGTGCACTGCCAACGGAAAGACCTCCTCTATGCCTGCACGCATGCTGAAATCTTGGTCTGTTATTATGTTCATCGGAGCAAGTCCATCCATGCACTCCAAGAAGGTCTTGAACAACCAAACGTACCCATCCGTGTCTTCATTCCGGACGAGCCCGCAGCCGAACTGCAACGACTGATTATGGTTATTTATTCCTATGAACGGAGCGCATGGCATCTTGTACAGATTGGTGAGGTACGTCGCGTCGAATGAAATGCAATCTCGGAAATGTTTGTAGGCTCTCCTTGTAGCACCATCCACCCAATACATGTTCCTGACACGGTCCTCATCGTCCAACCTTATCCTGTAGAAGAAATCTGGATCTTCCTTCGCTTTCTCATCGAAGTAGGCAATTGTGGCCTCTATGTCTGCCAACTTGCTCTCTCTACGGTACTTGGCCTGTAGGTTTGTGACATCAGCTGGTATGTACGGCATGCTACTCAGTTTCCCCTTTTTGCTGTGGATGAGAGATAGTATCTGTACCATTCTTGATGGACCGACATTACAATCATGTAGCAGCTTTACAAATTGCCTTTCGATGGGGGTGAACCCTCTGTGGGCGGTCAGAAATTTTACCAGGTCGAACTTCTTTATGAGTTGGTGGTTGTGCTCGTCAAAATATTCAGTGACCACCCACTGTGTACCATCTACGTTTAGCTTACACCGGACAGGGCATTCAGTCTTGAGAATGATACCTCTCTTTCGTTCCGGAACGACAGGCGCAACACCTTTCCCCTTCTTGTTCCTCCGTGCCTTGTGGCACCTCATCTCACCTCTGCTGTATTCGTTAGTTTTCTTAATTTTTCTATGGTATTCGGTGTTGACCGCAAATCCATGGAACTTTGCATATGTCTGGTAGAATTCCTTTGCTTCTTCGAACGATTCAAATCTCTGCCCAACGTACGGTGGCTGAGGTACCATGATCTCTGATTGCCCACCATCTTCATCCCCTTGTGCATCGTCGTCAGTTTCATCATTCACTTCAGCATCGGCGGCAGTTCCATCTACTTGAGTGTTGGCAGTGCTTGTGTTCAAAGGGGTGCTTGTCGGCATTGCTGGAATGATTGCATTCCCGACTCTGACTCGAAATTGTTTGCGGCATGATTGTCTGCTAGCTGGTGGAACGCGTCTTCCGTGCGCTCAGAGCTCCCCGCAGTAGATGTCCCTGCGCCACTGTTCACTGTAGTTGTAGGCCCTGTAATAGAAAAAACAGGTACGAGAGTAAGATTTTTGTTTGAATAACATGTGTATCACAACGGATCACACCATCTTCGAGTGAGTTGGCATGACATCATTTCAAACAGCAAGTCGTGAGGCTGCGCCTGAACATGTATGGCAGCTGTAACTGTCCAGTCATGGCAGCTACTGTTCAACAAACATGGCAACTACTGTTTTGCCTACAAATAACTACAAATAACAAATGTAGTGCTCTTTTTGTGGTTCAGTTTTTCTCCTTGCCTTGTTGTGCTGCATTTGACCATCTTGTGTGGTCTGTGACACCAAAATGACGTGCTCCACCTGCAGTTTGTGAAGCTTGCCATGAGACGTTTGCCGGGTTACCACCAGCGTAATAACCTGTAAGCATAGTATTGGTTGGTCAATTCATGGCAAATACAGTTTGTGCTAGCACGACATCTGTAGTTGCCCCTGATGTGGCAACTGCAGTTTTACTGGCATGGCAACTGTAGTTGCATCGGTATGGCAACCGCAGTTGTTCCTTCATGGCAACTGCAGTTGCCATGGCATGGCAAATGTAGTTGCACTGGCATGGCAACTGTAGTTGTTCCTCCATGGCAACTTCAGGTGTCTATGGATGGCAACAACAGTTGTTCAGGGATGACAAGTCTAGTTTTTAATTCATGGCAATTGTAGATGTCTAGTCATGGCAATTGTAGATGTCAACTATGCTCCTTCTGCTAATTGAGCATCCGCAACTTCACTTTTTTTATGGACTCACCTGTGTATGACATCGATGGCAGGTATATGGGTGCTGCCTGATGCCACGTGCTGCATAAACGCTCTGCATTTTCACCCGTGATAACTCGTGAGTCCTTTTGCCAGTTTTTTTGCATGTTTATTTTTCATGTCCACAGCAGTATGTGCTCTTTTTCGTTTTGCATTACCTTGATTAGCCATACTAGCTAGTTGAAGTTGGATGCCCGCACATTTGTCAGTGTTAGCGTCTTGTGACTGAACTTGCCACGGGGGCCCTCTAAGAGTGTTTTGGTCATAAGAACCTGCGAAAAAATGAGAGTGTACGACATAAGTAGAATGTCATCTTCATCGTTGCAAAGATGGCAACTGTTCTCTTCTTTTGTTATCACGCATCATACCTACGCCTGCATACTGTTCTAGTAGTGGCAGCAACGGCCCTGCAGAGATGAGTTGATTGTACTCTGATGCATCCCAAGGGGGCGTTTCTAGCCTTTGAGAACCCCAAGCATCAGCGCCATCTTCGTGATTCATTCTTTCCGTGTCTCGCCTCTTTCCGATGTGCTCTCAATCACTGCATGAACAAGAAGGCATCAACAATCCACAATAATTGTATTCTTCTGCTGCTTGCACATAGAAGATAGGGATGGCAAGCAACAGGTCAAAATAGGTGGCAGCTACTGACGACGAAAGGTGGCAACTGTCGTTATACACAAGTGGCAATTAATTTTTCCCAACCCCTTCATTTCAAAAATTGTCCTTCCTGTCCTTTTTTAGGGATTCCTACTCATCCATTTCATACGCAACTACCTGCGTCAATTAAACTAGAAACTTAAGTTAATCTCAACACGTAGATCACAAAACTACTGGATCTCAAAACTACTGGTGTTGCCACCCCCCTATAGCATGGATCCAGTACAAGATCGGGGAGATTTTCAGCCTGAAGGATGAGAAGGATGAGATAGGGAGATTTCACCTGATTTTAGCTGATCGTCTCTGAAGGGCTGGGTTGGAGTGGGGGGCTGGGGGTGGGGAGGGTTGGGGTGTGGTTTGCGGTGTGTTTGCCCTACGGATCTGCTCTGGTTGCCATGGCAACCAGAGAAGGCCGGCGACGGAGGTAGGGATTCGAGAGGTGGGGGATGATGGCGGCAGTCGAGAGAGGCGATCGAGCGGAGGACGGGAACGGCTGGGTCGTGCGGGCAGCGGGTCGTGTAGCCCGGACAGGGCAGTGCCGGCGGGGTTGCCACGCACCGGACGTGCGGGCCGTGGTTTTGTGCGCGCAGACGTGGTCGTGCGGGCCGGTTCCCGTCCATGCCACACGAGGCGTGCGGGCGGGTTCCTGTCCATGCCACACGTGTGGCAGTTATTCGGACCCTAGATGAAACCCTTCTCGGTAGCCAAAATTCTCAAAGGTATTCATACTGCTATTATTGTTCAAAATCAGCCTCCAACATTTGATTCCGCTGTGTCACTTGCTCTATTACAATATATCATTATTATTTCATACTCCGTCCCAAAATACAACGTTGAGACACTTATTTTGGGACGGAGGGAGTAATAAAAACGTGTCGTCCATCAATATGTGGACTCCAAGGGCCCGCCATAGAAGAACTGGCCATCGGCCATGTCAGTAGCCACGTAGATATTCGGATCAGTCATGTACGTCGGCAGTTGTTGCGTCACCGGCGAAGCGTTGCCGTTCCGGTCGATGAACTGCACGTTACTGATGGACGCGGCGGCCACGTTCGTCGGGAGGTAGCCGCTGCCCATGGGAGCCAGGTTCGTGGTGCGGGTCTCCACGAAGCCGCCGAACTGGATGCGCGACGCTCGGTCCGCCATCCCTCCGGCGAAGAGCGACCTGGGGAAACGGCCGATTAGCGCAAGGCCGTCCGCGTTGAGCCCACAGTACGCCAGCCAATCTCCTAGCACACCGTCCTGCATTTGCAATTCAGATTAGACTAAGTTGAACGTGGAAATTAGCAGATCTTGAACGGTAGTTTAGTAGACTGACTGGTATACGTACCTTGATGACTTTGATTGTGATGGTTTGCTTGGGTCCTCCGGGCTGGGAGACGGCCTGAATCACGTCACCCAGAGCCATGGGCGCGCCCTCTTCTGGCTGGAACCCGACGGCGCAGTCTGCGTTGCGGCAGAAAGCTCTCTGAAATCCATCACTCTGCAGCACCAAAAATACGATCAGAAATCAATCGAACTCAACACAAACACAATCTGTATGGTTCCGGTCGGTCCCTCACCGTCCAAGTGGCGGCCAGGCGAGTGCGGGAGTCGCCGTAGACGGACGGCGCGGCCTCCCAGCCGATCTGGATGGCGTTGTAGTTGGCCGCCGCGCCGTCCCCGTCGTCGATGAGCCAGACCGAGGCCAAGCTGTACTGCTCAGGGCTCAGAGCTAGGCCGTACACGTCCAGCGTCATGATGAAGCCGTAGTAGCCCTCCTCCGATGCTTCTGCTGCTGCCTGGTGCTGCGCAAACTGCAAACCAGAGAATTATAGTACTACTACTACCACAGAAAGAATGATGGTTCTTTTCTTTGCATATACGTATATCTCTACGGCCAGTCGACGTAGTACGTACGTAGCCTATCATGGCGTCACCGGATTCAGCGTCGAGTGGCGAAGCTTGACCGAGCAGCCATCTGTGCACGTGGCTCGTTTCGTTGCTCGACCTTTGGGCTTCCACCTGATCCGATCATCGACGAACCGACGTGCAAAAATTAGAAAACTACAGTATTGTAGTAAAAGCTAGTACTGATAGACGTAAGAGTTTGCTGTAAGAAACTTGATTAACACCAAGATAGTACATGCTTATAAGTACCTGTTGATTGGTTGGGTAGAGCCGAGAAGCATTGGTTCGGCAGCCGGCTAAAAGCGCCATCCACACGGCTGCAACGACAAGTAAATACGCACCCATCGCCTCGGCCTCGGCTTGCTTCGTTGAATCACGAGGAAGAGAACGCCGGCGTAGTCGATTGGCAAGACCGGCGCCGCACGAGCTTATATATAGGCGGTTCATCGCGTCGATTATTTTTTCCTTTTTGGAGAAAAGATTCCTTAACTATTTTTTGGAAAATCTTGGGTGGTAAGATGGATGCCCTTACTTCCGGCAGTATGCATTAATTGGGGTGCCCGTAGTTGCAGTTCAATTTTTGGAAAGGTAAAAGTTGCCCAATAAGGCAATAACAACACTTGCAGTTCCACTGATTTAATCCACCCGTGATTTTGGACTCTTCTTATCTCTGCTCGTTGCTTACTATATTCCCTCCATTTCATGTTCTAACGTTTTTTGATTCTGATGTATATTAACGTATTTTAGTTTTCTTGTTCAGTCATTTCAATATGTATAAGTCTATATTTAAATATTCAAAACATCTTATAATTGTAAACTGAAAAGTAGTGCTTTCAGCTAAACATGAGATAAATACATTGAAAGTGCCTAAACTTGCGCTCGATGGTCACTTTTTTTTTCTTTGTGGGAAACTTTCGGTCTATTCATCTTCAATCATGTCAGTATTGTGGACATCAGAAATAATAAAAATTACATCCAGATTTGTAGATCAACTAGCGACGACTACAAGCACTTAAGCAGTCGAAGGTGCGCCATCGTCATCGCCCCTCCCTCACCAGAGTCGGGCACAACTTATTATAGTAGACAGTCGGGTCGGAAAGTCATCGTGCTAAGGCCCAATAGGACCAACCCATGAACAGCAGCCGCCGCCGATGAAGAGAAGTTTAGATCGGAAGGATCCAACCTGAAGACACATGAACAAAGACGAACAAAGATCGGATCCAAGCAGATTCACCAAAGACAACCACCTACCGAATCTCGCGAGACCCGCCAGGGACACACCTCCATATGCCTTGCAACGATGCTAGACGCACCACCGACACGAGGGCCGGTGGAGGAACTTTATTCCATCTTCAGGGAGCCGTCACCGTCTCGTCTTCCTAAGCAGGACACAAACCCTAACAAAACATGAAGATCCACTACACACTCATGGCCATAAAGCCACAGGAGATGTGGTAGATTGGCGGCACCGCCGACGGGAGGTAGAAATCCTAGCCGCTTTTCCTTAGGAGAGAGACATCGGGAGGAGATTAACCATGCTCGATGATCACTTTGATACCTAAAGTTATAAAACACATGGAACTCAAGCTTGCATCAGGGTGCAAATACAATGCCTCCTCCCGTATAAGCTACTAGAGTGGCGTGCCAACATATATTACTGGCCCATTGTCAGTGGGTGGGAGTTGGTAGTTTTTTTTAAAGGAAGGCACTACTAAAGTTATTAAATTTATCTGTTTTTCTTATCAAACTCAAAAACCAAAGGACAAATTACTCAATTGTATATGATCCATTTCATTAGAGCATCTCCCACAGACGCGTGGTTGCACGGCGTGCTAAGTCTTTTGCAGCATCAAAATAGTCTTTTTTGCGTGCGGGAGCGACGAAGAGATTTGTCAGATGCATAAAAACACGACGCCCAATCCGGCGGCCCCAACTGCAGCAGCCCAGATTTTGTAGAGCGTGAGCGGGCGCACCAAATATGCAGCGCGCGATGTCGTTTTCCCCAGCGCGCTGCACTTTGGTTACCGTGCGCGGGATTTTAACGCGGCTGCTAGAACACTAGTTTTGGTCGCGCGCGCTATATAGCTGGTTTTTCCCGTGTGCAGTATAGCACGTCTGTTGGAGATGCTCTTAAATGACATGGATGAACAATGTCACCATAGAAAAATATCAAATTGTATTGTTTTCCCTGCAAAAGAGAAAAAGAAAAATATCAAATTATTCCTATATTTTTCCCTTCATGTTTCCTACGAAATCAAATGAGACATTTTACAGTACATCAATTAAATTGGGGCCATCAATTTCTATGGTTTGACGGTTCAGACGAGGCAATACTACATCAAGTTTTCAGTAGTATACTAGCAAATTGCCCATGCGTTGCAACGGGAGTGTATATATTCTAGTGGATCAAAACTAATATTCCCTCCGTTTCAAAATAGATGACCCAACTTTGTACTAAAGTTAGTACAAAATTGAGTCATCTATGTAGGAACGGAGGGAGTAGTTGCTAACATATAATTCGAGGATCCTCATGCATATGAAAAGATACCATCGAGTTTTATTTCTACCGTTAAATCACTGTTATTGTTGTTCATTGGTGCCCCCGATGTGATGTGTAAAACATCTGCTTTTAATACACCACCAAACTAAGCTCAACCTGGCGCACTTGTTAGTCCGTTTAATGCTGTAGAATTCCTAGTGTCAAAACCTATAAATTTCTCAGAAAAACTAATATTGGCTAACACTATCAATATTAAACTTTTGGACAATTGCTATCAGTTGAGAAAAACATCAGATTTCTGCACTACAAGGACAATGCTGAAAAACTAAGATTGGTTAACACTATCAATGCTGAGAAAAACTATGGACGCCAAGGACAATGAGTCTATTATCCCATGCAACACAATGATCTGAAATGTATTTCAGTTTCATGTATATTCTTATGAATATAGTGGTTGGAAGAAAATCTAGACATATCATAAGAAAAGAGAATATGAATGTTTAAGTTACTGCAATTTAGTTGGCCAAAACAAAATTTACTGACCAAGGAAATCTATTTTATTTAACTCAACAAGAAGCATCTTCAGAACCAGCACTCGCACATATTAGCCACCAAAAGTTACAACTCAGATTTAATTCATGGAAGTAAATGAAAATTCAGGATAGCATGTTAGCCACCAAATTACTGTACTTCTAACAAAGGTTTCTGTAAGAATGTTCTTTGGACTCATTTTTTAAATGACTCAGATAGTTGGTCTGATTACTGAAGCCTGACAAAAAGATAAGTAAAACAAATGAAGCAAGCACAAAAGAAGAAGAAAAACAAGAAGGCCTGAGATTCTTCTTGGATCGGCAGAATACAAGTACACAAGAAATCAAATTATCAAGTTGACAAGTGCAACAATAATAAACGCAATACATCACCCGGGTAATCCTTCTTGGCCCAGCCATCAGCGGCGAGATGCCCCGTCCCCGACGCATCAATATTAGCTTGTCACATCGATTACTACGACTTTCGCTTTCCGGCCAGATGCGTTTGATTGATTCCGGCCAGATTACCTTGATGCCAGAAAGGACTCGATAAAAACTGCATCAACCTATTATGCTCATGAAGACGTGAGCTTTGCCACGTCTGGGAACACACAGCAACACACAGCGACACGTGACCATTATAGCGTGTAGATAATGGGATTGCCAGAGCCTCGTTGGCTTGCAGAAAACACACAAGCGATCGATGCACATACGTGTCTAGCGGAAGCACCGTCCCTAGTTCGCACTCCAGTCCCCGCAGCGCGCTAAGTTATCGCCGGCACGCGCGTGCGCACATCTGCCGGAGAAGAATATACATCAGTTGCCGCTACCGCTGCCCTCGATCTACGATGGCCGCCACACGAGAGAATAGATGTAGAGTACTGCAATGCGTCGCAGCGGGGGAGCTTGAAGATGAGAAGAACGTCAGCGGACGACGAACCTTGGAGTGTGAGGGCGGCGGCGCTGGGGCATCAGGCGAGGAGGGAGATGGGATCTGGAGGGCTCTCTTTAGAAGATGAAGAAGCCCTAACATAGCCCACGCAGGCAACGGCGGCTGAGGCGTGGTGGTGGAACGAAAAAACTTGGAAGGGGATCACGTAGGGAAAGCCAAAGGAAAAAAACTGGTGGGACAAAGGCCGAAAAAAAAAACAAAGAGGTGGAAGGACGTGCGAGGGAGGACGAAAAAGAGAACGTAAGAGGGGAGAGGGAACCTTACGTATCTTTTAAGTAGTAGAGATTGAGCAATTAGGGGCGTTTTGGGTAGTTCGATGCTAATCCATCCCGTAGGCAAATTCCCTTTCAAATCAAGTGAAGGGCATAGCTGCAATTTCATGGAGTCATCTGTGACGTCCCCGGCTTAATCGTACACTAATCATACATGCAAATGTGTACGATCAAGATCGGGGACTCACAGGAACATATCACAACACAACTCTAGACACAAATTAAAATAATACAAGTTTTATATTACAAGCCAGGGGCCTCGAGGGCTCGAATACATAAGATCGAATACAAACGAGTCAGCGGAAGCAACAATATCTGAGTACAAACATGAGTTAAACAAGTCTGCCTTAAGAAGGCTAGCACAAAAGTAACAACGATCGAAAAGGCAAGGCCTCCTGCCTGGGAGCCTCCTAACTACTCCTAGTCGACGGCGTCCGTCACGAGGTAGAAGGCACCCTCGGGGTAGTAGTAGTCGTCGTCGGTGGCAGCGGTCTCAAAGGCTCTGTCATCTGGTTGCGTCAAACGGATATGGGGGAAAAGAAAGCAAAGCAAACGTGAGTACTCATCCGAAGTACTCAGCAAGCAAGGATCTACACTACATATGCAACATTATCAAGAAAGGCTGTATATGTGAACTGGGCTGCAGAAATGACAGAATAGAGGGGAGAGCCTAGTCCTATCGAAGACTAGCATCTTCAGTGGTCTTGCAGCATTACAAGAGTGCATAGCATAAAGTAAAGTAGTAGTAGTAGCATCAACCTCGCCCAAAGATCCTCCCTCGACTCCCTGCGAGAAAGCAATCCCAGAGCCATACTATCCATTTCTCATCTCAAGTATCCAGTTCTAGTTTTATCGATGGAGATACAACTCCAAGTGTCCATTACCATAGGACAGGCTATCGATAGATGTTTTCTTCCCTGCAGGGGTACACCAAATTACCCACCACGCTCGATTAACTCCGGCCGGACACACTTTTCTGGGTCATGCCCGGCCTCGGCCAAACGATACGTCGCAACCCGACCTAGCCCGTAGCTCGCTCATAATTGCTCAGAATATGCTTGACCTTTGTTGCGTGATCACTATTTGCTGTAAAAAATAACAAGCTATCATCTACAAATAGTAGGTGCGAGATATCAGGGTTGTGACGATATATTTTTAGCTCCTGGATCTCACCCGCTTTTGTCTTTCTATTTATTAGGCGTGAAAGTCCATCTGCCACAAAGAGGAAGAGATATGGTGAAAGTGGATCTCCCTGTCTCAACCTCTGTGTAGGAAAGAAGCTTTGTAGCATGTTCCCGTTGAAACGGATGGAATACTTCACTGATTTTACACACGTCATGATCCATTGTGTCTATTTATCAGCAAAGCCTAATCTCTTCATAACCCCTTCAAGATAATTCCAGTCTACTCTGTCATATGCTTTTGCGAGGTCTAATTTATATGCACAAAATTTACCTTTTGTATCTGAGCTCTTCTGGATACTATGTCTATACCTACTAATAAAAGCAAGGTGCGTTTCTCCAATTTTTTCATCCGTTCATCACTAAAACATTTTTTGTTTTTATTTGAGGTGGTACTAAACTTTTGTACTCCGTCTGTTACCAAAGGAAAAACGATTTGTGGAGAACTTCCCGCGTTGGCTGCGCGCCCTATGGCCCAGTAAAGTTAGCCCTTTTTTCCTGCCCACGCAGCAATAAAAAAATCATGTTTTCCGCTCAATGCGGCATATAGTTTTAGCTACGCACAGGGCGACCAAGACACGGCGACCCATTTTCGTTTGTGTTTTGTTTCAAATTTTATTTTTCTATTTCTTTCTCTTTTTATTTCCTGTTTCTTTTATTTTTCCCATTGCAAGTATAATTTTAATTGTTTTCTGAAATTCCACAATTTTCAAAAAAAAATTGCAGTTTCAATTTTTATTCACAATTTCGTAAAAAGTTATGAATTACAAAAATGTGTTCCTATTTTAAAAAATGTTTCTATTTTTTGTCGTGAATATGTTCAAAATTTAAAAAATATTCCCATTTTTAGTAAAATATTCGTATTATTCAAAAAAAATCTGTATCTCAACAAATGCATTTAAAAAATGTTCCAAATTCGAAAAATATTCTTGATTTACATATAGGTTTAAAAATTGAAAAGAATGTTTGCATTAAAGAAACACATTTTCTAAAATTCATTTGCATGTTTAACACATCTTCCCATTTTAAAAAATTGTTCACAACGTAAAAACATTCATATTTTTATAAGAATGTTCATGTATTCAAGAAATGTATGCGAATTTCAGGAAATGTTCTTTTCAAATTTTTGTTCTTGCTTTGTCCAAAAATGTATGGAATTTTCAAAATATGTTCAAAATTTGGAAAATTGTTCACGTTGCCAAGTATATTCGGTTGTTCATGTTAAGAGTTCCAAATTGCATTCCTATTTTAAAAATGTTTGAAATTTTAAATTTTTGTCATTCTGATTTCTTTTCAGAATTTTAAAAATTATTCCCATTTTTTGGAAAATGTTTGGGTTTTCCCAAATTTGTTCAAGATTTAAAAATGTTACAAATTTGAAACATATTCTTGTTGTAGTGATATGTTCAAAAATTGAAAATAATTTTTGCATTACAAGACACATTTTCTAAATTTCTTCCATATGTTCAAAACATGTTCCCGTTGCAAAAAATTGTTCACAACTTCAAAAAAATGTATTTTTATAAAATGTTCATGCTTTTAAGAAATGTTTGTTGATTTCAACAAATGTTCCATTCAATTTTTTTGTTCGTCTTTTTAAAATGTGTGGAATTTGAAAAAAATCTTAATTTGGAAAATTGTTCACGTTGCCAAGTATATTTGTCATTTCATAGTTATTAGTTTTTTAGAAGTTCAAAAAAAGTTTCAAATCTGACGTTGCATTAAATTCTTTAATATTAACGCTAACCATTGGTTAGAAGAGCGCATTTGTTTGAGTGGCTCGCAACATGTGCTCGGGTCTTTGAGGTCGTGAGTTCATCAGTCCCATACTGGGCCTGCTCCACATCCGGTGCATCAAGCTAAGTCGGCTTGTTTAGAATAAGGAACGCCATAAATTATTGATAGTGGTAGTTTCCATGCGTCAATAAAAGAGAATATGCTAGTTAATTATAATTGAAACAAATTATGGACACATGCCAATAAAAAAAGAGTATATTGGTTGGCTCTAATTAAAGGGTGCCATGTTGAACTAGAGAATACGAACATGTGGGGTTTTTGATCCATTCTTATATTAAGCTAGAGGCATGTAATTTTATCCTCCCGTTGCAACGCACGGACATGTGAGCTAGTATACACCCAAATGCAATCAAGGCGTTGTCCGTGATCATCCTCCCTGGAATGAAGGCGCTTTGGGTTGGGGCTATCAAATCATGGAGCAATGGTCGCATCCTGTTTACTAGACATTTTGAAACAATTTTGTAGACGACATTGCATAAGCTGATGGCTCTATAGTGTTTGAGGGAGTTGGGGTTCTCCTTCTTTGGTATTAACACTATGACTGTATTATTCACTCCCTCCGGCATGATGTGTGGTAAGTTCACCACTATTCAAAAGGGGTGACCAAACCATTTGGATGGGAGCAACCAAATGTCATGATTTTGAATCTTCAAAACCATAACCCTCGAGCACAGCCAACCGAACGTCGTTCATCAAACGATCTCATAATGCAATGCAGACAACCAAACAAAGTGTAGAACAAAGGTTAGATCGCGTATTATCTCCACCATGATCTATCGGATCACAAATGCAAGGATGTCAAAATGGATGCAGGCAACCAAAAATGTCAAAGATGGATCTTCGTACATTGTCCCAGCAACAATAGGAGTGGGCACATGTGCATCCACAAAGAGCGTTGTATATATGATTATATTGTAATATCATCCTTTTTGTTAGAGTGAAATGTAAAAAACCATCCAATAGCGGTGTCATAGTGAAAAACCACCACTTTACAAACCATAAAAAAATCACCATACCGAAAATTGACAGTGGCAAACACTGACGGTAAATGCTAAGTGCTTTGCTGGCGTCACTAGTTGGTCGAGCCCGCCCATCAGGATGAGTTGGCAGAAGAAGAAATAATGCCATGTCAACAAACAAAACTGTTAGGTCTTGTTTTTCCTCCGCATCCTTTCTCTCTCTAAGACATGAAATGCCTCATGTGCATTATAGAAAGCCATCAAACACTTCAGCATCTCGTTCATCAACAGCTCTGTCACCATGCACACATGTCCATCTGTTAGAGATACGACGGGCAACACAAGAAGAGAAGAACGGAAGCAAGTGGAAGACACAAGATTTAGCATGGAAAACCCCTCCAACACGAAGGGAAAAAACCACGAGCGCCAGCCAATAAATCTTCACTATATCGGAGGAGGTTACAAACGCCGCGGGGTTTTATAACTGATCAACTCATCCCGTGTGGCGGGCTTACAATGTGTATA
>NC_041393.1:573309052-573313812 GCF_002162155.2 Triticum dicoccoides
CTATTCTGTTTCGCGTAACAGAATAATATTCTGTTACCCTACTTGAACTGACGTAGTTTACAGATTGGACTGACGTGGTTTTCTACTTGAACTGATCTTCCTGTGTCTATGACGGATGGAAACAGGGGATGCAACGAGGAGCTTCCGGGGGTTCTCCAGCGCGGCGATGCGGGCCATTTGTTGCCAGAGGAGACATGTAAGGGGTTTCGCACGTGAGCGCTCTCACCTGGTCGTGTTTTGCGATCTCAAGTCACTGGAGGTGACGGCGTGGGCATCTGGTGGCGGACGTGTTTTGGGCGTTGGTGTTTACCATGGTGTTCGTAACCGGCAATTTTACGTACGGTTTGTTGTTTTATGTGTTGTTTTGGATGTGATAATTATTGGTGTGTTAGGGTTTTTGGAGATTATTTTCATCTGTAATTTCTGATTACAAGTTTTGGTGTTCTGGATCGTTTTCCACGTCCGCCATGCAAGTATGTTCTTCTTTTTTGATGTTTTAGTTTTGAATTGGCATTGCATGGAGAGAGTGAAGGATTGTATGAAAAGATTTGTGTTGTCAATTTTGCTTCTTTGAGTTATTTCTACCCCGGATTCCCATGTTATTTGGTCATTGGCGGAGGTGGTGTATGGTGGCTAACTGTAGCCTGCGATTTCTTGTAATCTGGTCAAACTATGTAATTAAGTTGCGTGTTTTTCAGTGTTGTTTGAATTTCTGCCGTATGTGTAGTTGGATGCTCCATATCAAAGTTGTATTATTGTGCGTTGACATCGGAGTAAGTATTTTCTACTGGCTGCCTACCCATACCTTTGCGCTTTGAGTATAAAGTCTGAGCCCTCTGTCACTTTCATTCCACCAGCTGCAACCAAAGAAAAGCCAGATGGATCCTGAGCTGGGAGAGGTCACAGAGGAGGAGGGGGATGCCATTGATGTGAGAGATGCAGTAGCGGAGCAGAGGAGGAGGCGCAGGCGCAGGCAGATGGCACGACATGCTGTGGAGGAGGAAGTGGAGGCAGAGTTCAACAAACGCCTTGCACGCGAGGTGATGGATACTTGCAACTCCAATGAACTGGAGCTTCTTTTCCCAGAGGGCAGGGGAAGGAACCATATTCACATCATCAGTTGGGCTAGGGCGAGAGCAGCCACGGCTCCACATCCATCCACCAGGGCAAAATGGCATCGTTTCTTTGATCGTTAGGACTGAAGTACTGAATTTTTATGTTTTTAAGATTGTGTTGTGAGGGAGCAGATGTTTGAATGACTAAATGAATTCAACTGCCTACCTCTAAATTTGTTGGTTTATCTGCATATGTTTGTTATGTGCACTTTTGAACTGCTGTTTTATCTGAAGTTGAACTGATTTACGGTCAAATGTTGCATGGCTTGTATAATAACTATTTCCTACCAGCTGGCTGCCCACCTGCCTATTTATTATTTTTATAATCTGTGAGTCTCCCTGGCTATAAATTCTATCCATCTATGTGTGGTGTGTGGCTCAGTCTCCCCCTCCTTTTCTTCCTTCTTGCAGAATCGGATCTAGGTTGCTCCCTCTTCTATCTGTTGTTTTCTTCCCTATTCCTGTGTTTTTCATGGAGGATTGTTCATGCGAATGTCTGGCAAAGATGGCGCGCATAGCTGACGGCTGTGTGTACGAATCTAGTTTGAAGCTCACCGAGACTCAGCGCCGTGGGCAACTTTCATGTCTGATGTACAACAAACATGGGTTTCGTGCACCCTATGTTTGTCGCCTGACGGTTGGGAACTTGAAGGAATCATGGGTATGTGGTTCTATTTGTTTTGTTTTCTTCTTTTTGCAGGTCTCATTTTGAATCCCATGGACTGAATCTGTAGTTTAGTTTTATCAATAGTTTGTCTATAATTTTTGTTTGGTTTTGTCAGAATTTAACAATAGGGATTTGTGTGTGTATTTGTTCATTACTTAACAATATTTTATCCATTTTTGTATAATCCTTGTTTTGTTTTTGTCAGATGTTTTTACTGTAGGTGTATTGATATGTATATTTCTTCAGTTTAGTCAGGTCATATGACTAGTTAGTTTAGTGTTTTTGTTTTTGTTTAGATATTTTATTTTCAATTTATTATGCAACCGTTCCTAGATCTATGTAAAAATTCAGTGATGTCAGGTGTTCACTTTGTTTTCTACTCCCATGCCCATTTGCAGAAAATGTCACCCAGAATCAGGATTGTTGCTCCTAGTTCTAGGATACTCAAGATGGAGACTTCAGACAAAAGCGGGTATCAGTTGATGGAAGTTGCCAACCACATCAACTTTGATGGTTGCATCAACCTAACTACTGGGTGGAAGGAGTTTGTGGCAGAGTCTTGATTTGAGGATGGTGATGTGGTTATGGTTATGTTCTCCAGGGAAGATGACTCTCTGACGTTCAGAATTTATGTGTTGTAGGTTTAAATATGGCAAATGACGCTGGTTGTGAGATTTGTGTGCGTTTGATTATGTGGTAGTATTTTTTCTTTAAAACAATGCATGTGAGATGGTTGAATTCTATGATATTACCAGATGGTTTGGAACAATTTGTTTGTATTTTATTGTATGCGCTATATTTTAATTTATGTAATACTTTCCTTTTTTTGCTCAAGCATAACTGTTTTTTAATATATTCTTTATATTTGAACTGGAACAATTATAGTTGAAATGATGGGCATCCATTGTTTTCACTGGGATATTTTCATGTACATAGTACGCTGATGATAGTTGTAGGACCCCTTTTGGGTTTTGAGTTTGCTGAACTTACATGCTGTTAATGATAGTATTGAACTATTTAGGATGTTAATGGCAATTGCATTCGTTTGTTGTAGAGCATTTTTTCTTACTTTTTTACATGAATTTTAGAGCACAATTTTTATTTTTTTAGTTGAATAATGATAGTTCTAGTATTTTTTATTAAGTAAAAAGAATTTAATATTTGTTGCACAGTACTAATTTTACTTGAACCTTATGAATTTTAGTAGTTGAACTGTTTATAAATTTGTTTTTGAAATTTTTATTACAATCTTCTACGTTTAATTTTCCAAAAAAGTATTTTTTTTTTATTTTTTTAGTTCTTACAATTAACATGTCTTTGAAATTTTTACATTATTTGTTTTGAACTGATTTCTTATGAGTTTTTTTAAATTATCTGCATTTGTTTCTTTTATTTGGTCGTGCGTGATCGGTTAGAATTTTGTAATAGGGCTAACTACTGTATTGGGCCATCCGCTGGAGTCATTGTTTTCAGCCCAGATAGCTTGTCCGCACAGCTATGCAGTGCGGCGTGCACGTGCGCTATACATTTAGTCCCACCTCACTAGTCGAGGGGGCTCTTGACCTGTTTACAAATGCTGCCGAGGCTCACTGGTCAAACTCCTCTGAATACTTACCTGAGCGTTTATACACGACGCTCACCCTCTGTCATGACCTGTGGGCCCTGGTGGGTTGGCCCTCGCATTCTTGCTTACAAAGGATTCGCCGGTTGTTTCATGGTTGGCTTGAGTCCTAGTACCCACTTGCGTTGGGCCGGCCTATCCCTTGGGGCGGTCAATATTTTTTGATTCTTAGCATTTTTTTCCTTCTAGTTTTATGATTTTTTTGCCTAATATAAGCATTTTTTAGTACTGAATGTTGTCCTCTACTTGAACTGACATCTTTTTTATAGTGTGTTTCCCTCTCTTTCTCTTTGTTCTCATTCTTTTTCGGCATTCTTTTTGATTTTTTGGATTTTTATATTGCTATATAGGGACCGCATCGATTGGCATAGTTGTACTGGTAGATTTTTTTTGTATGGACTGAAGAATATCTCATCTTTTTTTAGGGTGTGTGCGTGCGTGGCATGGTACGGTTGGGGGGGGGGGCAGAATAACCGCATTGCGCCTATCAAACAGAATAACCGCACTGCGCTGGGGGAGGGGGGGTCGAGACTCCCCTCCCCCATCCCAGCGACGCCGAGTCGGGAACAAGCCGTAGCAGGCGATGACGCGGTGTGCCGTGGCGTCGCATACGGAGGCAAGTCTGTAACATGACTTGCCCCCATTATCTTATCTTTTTTAGGGGGGAAAACCAGCACCGCACTGAGGGGCATAGTTGTACTGACATATCTTCCTTGTATGGACTTGCCCCCCATTATCTTATCTTTTTAGGGGGAAAACCAGCACCGCACCGAGGGCATAGTTGTACTGACACATCGTCCTTGTATTGACTTGCCCCCCATTATCTATCTTAGGGTGTGTGGGTGCGGGTGGGGGGAAACAGAATAATCGCACTGCGCCTTTCAAATGAGCGCACTGCCGCGTTAGCGCGAGGCTGAGCCGTGGGGGAGGGGGGAGGTTGGACCCCCTCCCCCATCCCGGCGAGGCCGACCTAGGAACAAGCCGTAGCAGGCGACGACGCAGCGTGCCGCGGCGTCGCATGCATAGGCGAGTCCGTAACATGACTTGTCCCCATTGTCTTATCTTTTTAGGGGAAAAACCAGCACCGCACCGAGGGGCATAGCTGTACTGACACATCTTCCTTGTATGAACTTGCCCCCCATTATCTTATATTTTTAGGGGGAAAACCAGCACCACACCGAGGGGCATAGTTGTACTGACACATCTTCCTTGTATGGGTTTGCCCCGCATTATCTTATCTTTTTTAAGGGGAAAAACCAGCACCGCACCGAGGGGCATAGTTGTACTGACACATCTTCCTTGTATGGACTTGCCCCCTATTATCTATCTTAGGGTGTGTGAGTGTGGGTGGGGGGAA
>NC_041393.1:573313822-573320270 GCF_002162155.2 Triticum dicoccoides
GGAGGCGAGTCTGTAACATGACTTGCCCCCATTATCTTATCTTTTTTAGGGGAAAAACCAGCACCGTACCGAGGGGCACAGTTGTACTCACACATCTTCCTTGTCTGGACTTGCTCCCCATAATCTTACATTTTTTAGGGGAAAAACCAGCATCGCACCGAGGGGCACAGTTGTACTAACACATCTTCCTTCTTTGGACTTGCCCCCATTATCTTATCTTCTTTAGGGGAGAAACCAGCGCCGCACCGAGGGGCATAGTTGTACTGACACATCTTCCTTGTATGGACTTGCCCCCCATTATCTTATCTTTTTTAGAGGAAAAACAAACATCGCATCGATCGGCATATTTGTACTAACACATCTTCCTTGTATGGACTTGCCCCCCATTATCTATCTTAGGGTGTGTGCGTGCGGGTGGGGGGAAAACAGAATAACCGCATTGTGCCTGTCAAACGAGCGCATTGCCGCGTTAGCGCGAGGCCGTGCCGGGAGGGGGAGGGGGTCGGCACCCCCCATCCCGGCGAGGCTGAGCCAGGAACGAGCCATAGCAGGCGACGACACGGCGTGCCGCGGCGTCGCATGCGGAGGCGAGTCCGTAACTTGACTTGCCCCATTATCTTATCTTTTTAGGGGAAAACCCGCACCGTACCGAGGGGCATAGTTGTACTGACACATCTTCCTTGTATGGACTTGCCCCTAATTATCTTATATTTTTTAGGGGAAAACCAGCACCGCACCGAGGGGCATAGTTGTACTGACATATCTTCCTTGTATGGACTTGCCCCCCATTATCTATCTTAGGGTGTCTGAGTGCGGGTGGGGGGGGCAGAATAACCACACTGCGCCTGTCAAACGTGTGCACTGCCGCGTTAGCGCGAGGACAAGCCGGGCTATCCCCCCCTATCCGGGTGAGGCCGAGCTAGGACCAAGCTGTAGCAGGCGACGACGCGGCATGTCGTGGCGTCGCATGTGGAGGCGAGTCCGTAACATGACTTGCCCCCATTATCTTATCTTTTTGTAGGGGAAAAACCAGCACCGCACCAAGGGGCATAGTTGTACTGACACATCTTCCTTGTATGGACTTTCCCCCCATTATCTTATCTTTTTTAGGGGGGAAATCAGCACCGCACCGAGGGGCATAGTTGTACTAACACATATTCCCTGTAAGGACTTGCCCCCCATTATCTTATCTTTTTTTAGGGGAAAAACCAGCACCGCACCGAGGGGCATAGTTGTACTAACACATCTTCCTTGTATGGACTTGCCCCCATTATCTATCTTAGGGTGTGTGGGTGCGGGTGGGGGGGGGCGGGGTTGAATAACCGCACTGCACCTGTCAAACGAGCACACTGCCGCATTAGCGCGAGGCCGTGGCGGGGGGGAGGGGGTCGGGACCCCTCCTCCTCCATGTCGGCGAGGCCGAGCCAGGAACGAGTCGTAGAAGGCGATGACGCGGCGTGCCGTGGCATCGCATGCGGAGGCGAGTCCGTAACATGACTTGCCCCCATTATCTTATCTTCTTAGGGGGAAAACCAGCACCGTTATGATGTATTATTTCATTTGTACTTTTTTGATAATTTTTATTGTACTGTTGTGGGTTATTATTTGTACTTTAGCCATTTGTTTTCTCCCTCTATATTATTTTTTTATTGTATTTAATTTTTTTGTTATCTTTAGTGACTGCCCAGAGATAGTGGGCTTTGCCACGATTGTGGGCTTTAGCCGTCGGTTTTCTCCCACTCACCTTTAACCTCCGCTCTCCCCTGATCCGCTCCCCTCCCCTCCACAAATTGATTCCTTCTTCGTTCCCCTCCTCTCCTCTTCTCGCATAGAAGTTGCTTCTCCTGTTTTGTCGGGGGAGCGTCGGCCGGCAGGTTGAACTCCAGGAGTGGAGGCCTGGGTGCTCTGTTTGCTCTTTTTGCTCTGCCACCGACTCCCCTTGCGTCCCCTTATGTACAGATTTTCCATGTATTTCTAAGTTATTGCTCTCGTGCTGTCTCAAGGTGGATTCGCTAGGGTTCCTTTGCTCTTGAACGAGCGGTTCGCGTCAGTGATACTGGATTCGGTGGTGGATTTTGTGTTTGCTTGTAAGAGTTTTGCTTTGTATGGCGTGCTTCATTTTTGAAATAGGTAAGGGCCCTAATTTTTGTTCATGTGTGTTGCAGATCTAGTACGGCAGATTTTAGGTCTTTAGATCTCAATGGGTACATCATCCAGTCCATGCAAGTTGAATGCAGGTAATTTTTGCTATAATTCGGATAATGTTTTATCAGATCTGGTGCTTAATAGGTTTTTAGTTGTATAGGTGTTGTCGTATGGACTTTACAAGTTGTATGGATTTTGATTGTTGTTAATTTTTGCCCTGGAATGTGTGGTGTTTCTACTTTTTAGGTTGCTGTGAACTGCAGACAAGTTGCCGTACTGATCACCATGTGTAGTTTGAACTGTTGTCCTGGCATTTGAATAGTTTGTATCAGTCTGAGAAGAACTACTATGATGTTGAAAGTTTTGTCATTTTGAAGTTTGGTGTGCCAGTGGTGGGGTGATATTGTTTTATTGGGTGCACTTGTAGTGTTCATATAGTTGAACTGATTGCTTGTTCATGTACTTTTCCTTTTTTACCTTTTTGCTGATATGATGTTGTTGCAGATGTTGGAGTGCCGGTGCCTCCTGATTCTGACAAATCAGAACGCTTTCAAGAACTTGTGAATGTTATTTTTGAGATATAAAATCCTCTAGAAGAACTTGCGAGTGTCGCTGGTGTTTCCCTTATATTTGCTCTTTTTTAACTGCCTTGAATACATAAATATGTTTAGTTACATCAATTTTTTCTTTTGTTTGTGTCTGATGCTATGTGCCTTATTTATCTTGTCTCTTGAATGTTAATTGTGTTTTAATTTTATATGTGTGTACTTATGTTATTGGTTTATGCAGTTAATGACAGCCATGCTGTTGTTGAGGACATTGGTGATGTTGGCAAAGATATTAATGATGGAATATATTCTCTTAACTTTGATGATGGCGATGGGAGCTTGCAGTTGTTTGTTACTCAGTTACAGAGTGTTGATGGCACTGAGCCTGTTACTCAAGCTGAGGATGTTTCTATGTAGTTACAGCTCGAGGATAAAAGGATAAGAAAGAAGAAGTGTGATTTTCAGAGGAGAAAGGAGCTGGAACGGCGTCAAAAGGCTGCTTGCGGGCAATGAAGCGATGAGGATGTTGCTCAAGCTCCTAAAGGTGTAGGTGTTGAAGGTGGTGACGCGGCCTTTTCAACTGTTGATGCTGGATCTCATCGAACTGATATGCCTGTGAAGACAAACCTGATGCAGACTCATTCGATGCAAGTGTTTACTCGTGATGCAGTTAAGGAGAAGAAAGTTGTTTTGAAGAGGAAGATGCCAGATCCAAATCCTGATGGCACACAGAGGCGTAGCCCACGTGTGAAAGCCGGTTCCTGATACGTCTCCAACGTATCTATATTTTTTGATTGTTCCATGTTATTATATTACCTGTTTTGGATGTTTATGGGCTTTATTCTACACATGTATATCATTTTTGGGACTAACCTACTAACTGGAGGCCCAGTCCATATTGTTGTTTTTTTGCTTATTTCAGTATTTCGAAGAAAAGGAATATCAAACGGAGTCCAAATGGAATGAAACCTTCGGGAGCGTTATTTTTGGAACAAATCTGATCCGGAGAGCCTGGAGTGCAAGTCAAGAAAGCTCCGAGGGCCCCATGAGATAGGAGGGCGCCCCCCCACTGTAGGGCGCGCCCCCCTGTCTCGTGGGCCCCTCGGGCGTCCATCGATGTACTTCTTCTTCCTATATATATCCACGGACCCCGAAAACATCCAGGGGCACCACGAAACACAATTTCCACCACCGTAACCTTCTGTATCCGCGAGATCCCATCTTGGAGCCTTCGTCGGCACTCTGCCGGAGGGGGAATCGACCATGGAGGGCCTCTACATCAACATCCTTGCCCCTCCTATGAGTTGTGAGTAGTTTACCACAGACCTACAGGTCCATAGTTATTAGCTAGATGGATTGTTCTCTCTTTTTGGATCTCAATACAATGTTCTCCCCCTCTCTTGTGGAGATCTATTCGATGTAATCTCTTTTTGCGGTGTGTTTGTCAAGATCTGATGAATTGTGGGTTTATGATCAGATTTATCTATGGATATTAATTGAATCTCCTCTGAATTCTTTTATGTATGATTGAGTTATCTTTGCAAGTCTCTTCGAATTATCGGTTTGGTTTGGCCTACTAGATTGATCTTTCTTGCCATGGGAGAAGTGCTTAGCTTTGGGTTCAATCTTGCGGTGTGCTTACCCAGTGACAGAAAGGGTTGCAAGACACGTATTGTATTGTTGCCATCGAGGATAACAAGATGGGGTTTATATCATATGGCATGTGTTTATCCCTCTACATCATATCATCTTGCTTAATGCGTTACTCTGTTCTTATGAACTTAATACTCTAGATGCAGGCAGGAGTCGGTCTACTTGTTATGGATGTCACGCCCAAGATGGAATCCTATCCTAAAGGAACTCGAAGGTCCCACCAAGGATAGAAGCGCATCTTGAAGACGCTTTTGCAAGGTGGATATCATTACATCAACATTACATAATAGATGGGGATACATACAAGAGGCATACAATGCCACACGAATACAACATCATCATACATAAGAGCATCATCCGACTATGGATGAAACACAAACAGAAAGTCAAACGACATCCACCCTGCTAGCCCAGGCTACCGACCTGGAACCTATCCCCCGATCGAAGAAGAAGCAGAAGAATAACTCCAAACAAGCAAACATCGCTCTCGCGTCATGATCATCGCATAACCTGTACCTGTTCCTGCAACTGTTGTTGTAGAATCTGTGAGCCACGAGGACTCAGCAATCCCATTACCATGGGTATCAAGACTAGCAAAGCTTCACTAGTAGAAAAAGGGTCAAATGTGAAGCACAATAGTGACGGTTTGAATTTCAGCCGGCACTAATGTGTAGATTAGTGCCGGTTCGTGGCGGAGATCAATAGCACCGGTTCGTGGCGAACCTTTAGTACCGGTTCATGCCACGAACCGGTACTAAAGAGGCTGTGTCAGCCTGTGGTCAGGCTATGGCCCCACCATCACCATTTAGTGCCGGTTCATACCACGAACCGGTACTAATGAGGTTATGGAAAGCTGTTTTTAGTCCCACCTCGCGAAGATAGAGGGACTAGGAGTGGTTTATAAGCCCTGAGTGTAGAGACGATGAAGAAGAGGCTCAATGCTCACGTTGCTTAGCTTCAAGACGGAGCTATGCGCAGTGCAGTTTACACTATTCCGAAAGGCTTGAAGCAAATTAACGAGCATTGCACCTCTTTTTTATTTTTAGTAACTTATTACAACTCCGGACTTCTTCTGTTATGGCAAAAACTAATTGCACGTCGGCATTTCTTTTTTTAAAACTTTGGTTATAACTCCAGACTTTGACCATCAAGTTTTGCAGAAAAGAAAAAATAGCAGAAAAGAAGAAAAACTATAACTGAAAAGAAAAAAACTATATAAAAAAACTACTCAGAAATAAATAGAAGAAAATAAATATAGCAGAAAAGAAAAAACTACTCAGAAATAAATAGAAGAAAAAATAAAGCAGAAAAAAATATATTATATTTGCTATTTTTCAATCGTTTACAAAATGACCGTGAAATTGAAAATCACTACAAAATGAAATCTGAAAATGTTGAATTTTGGCAAACTAGATGAAAAACTACTCACAAATAAATAGAAGAAAATAAATATAACAGAAAAGAAAAAACTATAAAAAAAAGAAGAAAATAAAGCAGAAAAGAAAAAAACTATAAAAAAATTGGGGCGCTGCCCTGTGGGCCTGATAGGCCACAGATGAAATTACTGGCCTTAAAGGCCCAGCAGACTCACAGGGCAGCGCGCAGAGTTTATGCCCACCAGCCTGCTATATAGAGGAGTTCGAAGTGGTAGCCGCGGCTGGGTTAATAAACCAGTGCGGCTACCCTTCGCTTGGCGAGGTGGGACTAAACTTTGGGGTGGCAGCGCGTGGCCTTTAGTACCGGGTCGTGGAACAAACCGGCACTAAAGGGGGGGCCTTTAGTACCGGTTTGTTCCACCACCCGATACTAAAGGGTGTCGCCTCCCGCCGCTTGGCCTGGCCAAAACAGGCCTTTAGTACCGGTTGGTGGCTCCAACCGGTACTAAAGGGGGGGGGGTCTATATATACAACACGTCCGAAAATTTCGTTTTCCCTCTCTGTTTGTTCCTCTGTTTCCGTCTCCGTCGCCGTCGCCGCCGCCCTCGATCGTTTCCGTCGCCGCCCCCGTCCCCGTCGCCACCCCCGTCCCCGTCGCCGCCCCCGTCCCCGTCGCCGCCCCCGTCCCCGTCGCCGCCATCGTCTCCATCGCCGCCCCGGGCCCGC
>NC_041393.1:573320824-573395223 GCF_002162155.2 Triticum dicoccoides
GTCGTTGCCGTCGCCTCGCCGTCGTCGTCGCCCCGCTGTGAGCTCTCCCCCTGTAACCCCTCTCCCTCGCCCCCGGCGGCCACCATTGGCGCCGCCCCTCCCCGAGCACACACACACACACACAAGAGCATGATGAACACACACACATGTATGAATTAGTTTAGATTATTTAGATTATTATTGTTTTAGTTATCAAAATATAATGCTTAGTTGAACTTGTTGAATTAATATATAGAACTAGTTTATTTTTAGTAAATGCTTAGTTGAACTTGTTGAATTAATATATATAACTAGTTTATTTTTAGTAAATGCTTAGTTGAACTTGTTGAATTAATATATAGAACTAGTTTATTTTTAGTAAATGCTTACTTTGAACTAGTTGAATTAATATATAGAACTAGTTTATTTTTAGTAAATGCTTAGTTGAACTAATTGAATTAATATAACTAGTTTATTTTTAGTAAATGCTTAGTTGAATTAATAGAAGTAGTTGAATTAATTGAATTAGTAAGTGTTTAATGTTTCGCCTAATATGAACATAGGAAATGTCGTCTGACGACGGAAAAAATTTCGGTATGTGCCAATACTGTGAAGACCAGTGCGGCCAGTGCGACAGAAATTTCCTTGTTGATGGTAGGCGATTCAGCATCAAGCTGGATGAGACTTTCGAATTCGATACAGTAAGTCACAACGACAAGTCTGTTTTCGTAATTAAGAATGACTTATATATGCTTCATTTTCCTGACTTATAATTTTTAATTTTCACTATTCTACTAGCGCATCCCCTGCCATGCAAGAATTTTTGTCTTGGATAAGATAGGTTTCAAAGATATGGAAACTATGGAGGTAAAGAGAGCTTACCTGAAAACTGAGCATGATGGTTATACTTTCAACGTCAAAGTATACAATGCACACACGTACACCTATTTTGAATGCAAAACTTGGCAAGCACTATGCAAGGCTTATGCATTTGAGCCTGGTATGGTTATCACCTTTGATATTCGTCCGAAAGATGATATTGAAGGTAATAGAGACATATGGGTCGATGTGCAGACGCCTCCAGTTCTACCATTATGTGAGTTCTTCTCAAATATATTTTTGTCTTTGATATTGCTTATTTCAAAAATAACTGACAACTAATTTCTATTGACAGCTTATCTCCATTCAACCAAACATGTACGACGCTTGGTAGACAGGACCTTCTACTGTCCCGGAGCTGAACTAAACTGCGAGGAGATAAGTCATTATGTTTCATGGCTTGAGGATCTTCATACTGTCAAGACAAATTTTTTTCCTGCACTTACAAATGTTAGTACTCAAAACGTGCGACCAATAGTGATGGTATTGAACTACGGTCACATCTATTTAGGAATGAAGGTAAGATATTTACTATTTGTCCTCAGTGCATATTTTGCATACATATTTTTTTGCTAAACTTTCATTGCTAAGTATATTAATTAAGTACTATACGATGTTCTTCAACAGGGACTCCCGATGACAGTTGTGCCTCAGGGGATCGAGACTAAAGGTCAGATGTCAATTGTTAGCTTATGACCAAGATATCCTGCATTGCACATGAATGCATTCAGGATTTCTAGAAGCGATGAATGCTTAATAGTGAAAGATTGGAGGAAAATTGTTAATGATCGCAGAGAAGTACTAGGGGGCAGCAATGAGAAGCGCAACCCACGATTAGGAGACAGGTTCATCGGCATGCTCCAGTATGATCAATCAGGAGAGCTATACATGTTCTATGCTATTTTACCAGAGAGAGTAGCTAGCAGGAGTGATTTAGCTAGTTCTTCATGCTGCTCTTAGTTAGTACTTGTTCTTTCATGTCCGTGTTCTTTTTTCTGAACTTAAGTGATTTGCTTTTGTGGTGTTATATATGAACACTTATAATATCATGACAATCATGTTGAACTCGATGATTGGTTCTACTAGAAATTCTCTCTCTCTCTCTCTCTATATATATATATATATATATATATATATATATATGCATAACGTTTACAATGTGTAGTATCGTAAAATACCAGCAAACAAAAAAGAATTAAAATGGAAACACAAAATTAAATGAAAAAGAAATCATAAAACTAAAAACCCCCAAACCTTATAGTATCGGTTGGTCTTACCAACCGGTACTAAAGGGCTCCAGGCCCCCGGAGCTGGCTCGTGCCACGTGGTTGCCCTTTAGCATCTGTTCGTGCTGAACCGGTACTAAAGGGGGGGGGCCTTTAGTGACCACACTTTAGTGCCGGTTATGGAACTGGCACTAAAGGGCCTTACGAACCGGTGCTATTGCCCGCTTCTGCACTAGTGCTTAATGGGAAAGGAAGGGGTAAAGTGATGAGGTTGCAGCAGCGACTAAGCATGATATGGTGGCTAACATATGCAAATAAGAGCGAAAAGAGAACAAGCAGAATGGTCGTGAAGCTAGCAATTCACTTCCCGGACTCCGCCGAAAAGAGACCATCACGGCTACACACGTGGTTGATGCGTTTTAATTCGGATCTGGTGTCAAGTTATCTAGAACCGGACATTAACAAATTCCCATCTGCCTATAACCGCAGGCACGGCTTTTGAAAGATTATACCCTGCAGGGGTGTCCCAACTTAGCCCATGATAAGCTCTCGCGATCAACGAAGGATATACCTTCTCCCAGGAAGACCCGATCAGACTCGGAATCCCGGTTTACAAGACATTTCGACAATGGTAAAACAAGACCAGCAAAGCCGCCCGATGCACCGACAAATCCCGATAGGAGCTCCACATATCTCGTTCTCAGGGCAACACCGGATGAGACTAGCTACGAGTAAAACCAACCCTCAAGTTGCCCCGAGGTGGCCCCACAGGCATCTCAGTTCGGACCAACACTTAGACAAGCACTGGCCCGGGGGGCTAAAATAAAGATGACCCTCGGGCTCCGGAAACCCAAGGGAAAAAAGGGGTAGGTGAGGCAAATGGTAAAACCAAGGTTGGGCCTTGCTGGAGGAGTTTTATTCAAAGCGAACTGTCAAGGGGGTCCCATAAATCACCCAACCGCGTAAGGAACGCAAAATCCGGGAACATAACACTGGTACGACGGAAACTAGGGCGGCAAGAGTGGAACAAAACACCAGGCAAAAGGCCGAGTCTTCCACCCTTTACCAAGTATATAGATGCATTAATAATATAAGAGATATTTTCATATCCCAACAAATCCTGTCCACCATGGAGCAATCTTCAACTTCACCTGCAACTAACAATGCTATAAGAGGGGCTGAGCAAAAGCGGTAACATATCCAAGCAACGGTTTTCTAGGAAGGGTGAAAAGGTTAGAGGCTAACATGGCAAAATAGGGAGGCTGGAAGAGCAAGCGATAGGTAGCGCAGCAACGCGATAGAACGAATCAACTAGCATAGCAATGATAGTAGTGAGATCCAGGGTAGCGGTCATCTTGCCTGAAATCCCGCTAGGAAGAAGAACGAGTCCATGAAGTAGACGAACCAACGTAGTCGAACGAATCCTCACAATCGCGACATTACCGGAACTCAGAAGAAACACCAGAAAAGAAACAAACAACATGGTAAACACACAAGCATAATCATGGCATGATGCACAATCAAGTATGATGCATGACCGGTTTAATAAGGCATGGCATGGCAAAGTGCAACAACAATACTACAAGTTAAATGGGGCTCAATATGCAACGAGTTGCATATTGACAAAACACCACATGGACATATTTAGTTAAATCTCATTTAAGCTACCAAACAATATTAAATGTTGTTAAACATGTCAAGAGGTGAGGCATAATAAAACTACCTATCTAAGCAAGTTTAAATGACGCCGGAACAACAAAACAATAATTCCGGAAAAACCTCATGTGCAATTTATGAATTTGGTACTGTTCTGCCTATTACATAATTTTAGAGTTGTTAAACAGTAAAACAAAGTGCACCATGTTCTTCTATTTATTTTTCCACCACATTTACATATAAAGTTTATTTAAAACGGAGCTACAGTTATTTAGTTATGAAATAAATCATTTTAGCATGGCATTTATGCAAATTTAAACAAACAACATTTTAAACACTTCAAACATGGATGAAAGTGGCATATTATGAAATTAGACAAAATTCTAAGCACTTTTCATATATATATATCATTTTAATCCAATGCATGATTGTGAAGTTATTAGATGCATGAACAAAAGGGGTAATCTGTAAATAAGCAGTTTCTCTGGAAAATAGAAAAAAACACAACAGGAAAAAATATGACACAGGCCGAATCTGGAGGGGCTGGGAGGGGCCTCACCCCTGGGCTCGGCCCAGTCGGTGTAGGAGGCCTGGCAGGCCGGCTGGATCTAGAGGCGACCGGGCTTCTCACCATGGGCTCAAAGGCCAACTGGAACAGAGGGGTTCGCGGGCCGGCAGATCTGGATGCGGCTGCTGGGCTTGGCACTGCGGACGGGGTCGACAGGAGCCTCGTGAACAGAAGTCAACGCGGGCGCTCGGGCAGAGGAGCTCGATGCAAAAAAGTCATTGCTCGTCTCCCTCGCTCGAACAGAAGGAAGGGGCGCTGGGGACTCGCAGCAGGGCCAGCAGGCGCGGGACTTGGAGCTCGGGGAGGATCCGGGCGGCGGTGGCTTGCAGCCAGGGCGGGAGGATGGGGAGGCTTGGCGAAAGAAGGCGCGGGAAGCAGCGGCGGGGCAAGCTGAGCAGATGGGCGCCGACCGCGCGATGACGACAAGGCAGGCAACGGCTGGGAAAACCCCGGCGTGGACGAGCCAAATTCCGAAGGCCGGCGAGGACGGCCGGGGAATGAGGCAAGCTCGGTCATGGCTATGGCGTCTCTGACGGCAGCGGAGGCAAACAGTGGCGGGGACGAAGCTGCAGCAGGCTCCGGCAAGGAGGTGTCGGAGATGGCCGGATCCGAGGCCAGGGCGACGGTGGAGCTCCGTTCCGAGGTAGCCCGCGGGCAGAGACGAGGCGACGTCCTGGTTCAGAGAGAGAGATGTGAGAGGAGGTACTAGAACGCAGGGGAGGGGAAGGAAGGAGCGACGCGGGGCTCATCTGTTGGTTCGATCGGCCGGCGACGAGGCGGACGAGGTGGCCGTCGGGGTCGAGTGGAGGCGCACACAGGAGGAGCTCGGGCTCCTACGGGATCAAGAGGGGCTGGTTGGTCTCTGTGATTTGGTGGAGGCGATGGATGGGGAAAATCCCAAGGAGGAGGAAGATGGCTGTGATTGGTCAGGCACAGAAACAGAGGAGGTGGGCGGCGACAGATCTGGGTGATGGATGGAGAACAGTGGCGGCGGCTAGGGAGGATCCCTAGGAAATAGGGTTAGGTTCAAAATGGACTAGGGGTAGACTATATATATAGGAAGGGATTAGGATAGGGTTAATCCGGTCCGTCCGATCATAATCGGGCGATCAAGAATAACTAGGTTAGAGAGTCCAAATAAGAAAACGAAGATGTTTTATAGATGTTAGGGGATGATCCGGACTCATTGGTCATGACCGCTCGGGTCGGGTTCGGGGGAGTTTCGGACGCGCACGCGGGGTCTGCGGGCTGGCAAGAGAGGTTAGGTGCTCACGGTCAAGAGGGAAGCAAAAACCCGATTGGTCTCGGAACGGTCAACGAAGGCAACAGAGAGAAGTGAGGAACGCAACTACGAACGGTTACGAGTTTTGTGAAAACATGCGGATGCAAGTTAAAAAAAACGATGATGGCAACGAGTGCCGATGCAATGCAAATGATGCGATGATGAAATGCATGACATGAACAAAATGCAAAACAAAAGATAAAAACCCAAGCACGGAGCAAATAACAAATCCCATAGCCGGAAATGGCAAGAGTCGGAGTTACGAATATGGAAAGTTGCATCTGGGGCGTTACAATGGATGTGATGCCTATATACATGATCATGCCTAGATAACATCATAATTATTCGCTTTTCTATCAATTTCTTGACAGTAATTTGTTCACCCACCGTAATACTTATGCTCTCGAGAGAAGCCTCTAGTGAAACCTATGGCCCCTGGGTCTATCTCTTCTCATATTTTCTTTCAGTCTACTTTTATTTGCATCTTTTCTTTCTTGCATCTATATTATAAAATACCAAAAATATATTTATCTTATCATACTATCTCTTTCAGATCTCACTTTCGCAAGTGGCCGTGAAGGGATTGACAACCCCTTTATTGCGTTGGTTGCGAGTTCTCAGTTTGTTTGTGTAGGTGCGTGGGACTTTTGAGGAGCCTCCTACTAGATTGATACCTTGGTTCTCAAAAACTGAGGGAAATACTTACACTACACTTGTTGCATCACCCTCTCCTCTTCGGGGAAAACCAACGCTAGCTCAAAATGTAGCAAGAAGGATTTCTGGCGCCATTGCCGGGGAGGTCTTCGCTCAAGTCAAGACATACCAAGTACCCATCACAAACTCATCTCCCTCGCATTTACATTATTTGCCATTTGCTTCTCGTTTTCCTCTCCCCCACTTCACCCTTGCCGTTTTATTCGCCCTCTCTTTCCCAATCTCCTCCTCTCTTTTCCGCTTGCCTCCTTTTGTGTGCTTGATTGCTTGTTTGACCTTATGGCTACGCCTAAGGGACCTAAATACCTTCTCAGAAGGATGGATGAGATTTAATCAAATATTAGAAGCTTTATGAATTTACAATTTGAGCATAATAATTTCTTTAGAAAAGAGCTTAAGGAACAAAAAAGTTTTTTGGGATTTATGAACAAAGAGCTTGATGATATGAATAAAGAATTCTATGGTGTTAATGCTCAAATTACCCGGCTTGAAAATGCTATAGCCAAAATTTCTGACAAGCAAGCCACCTTAGTCAATAAGATGGCCGCTAAACCAGTAAAATTACATGAAAATAATGATGAGGATCTTAAAGTTATTGATGCGTCTCTGATTAGATCTATGTTTTGCAATATGAATTTTGATGATTATGGGACTGATGATGAATCAACTTTGCCTAGAAGGTGTCCCAAGAATTCAGAGTCTTTAGATCTTAATGCTAAATTTGGTAAAAGAGAGATTGGAGAATCCTCAACTTCTAATAATGTTGAACCTACAATCTTGGATTTCAAGGAATTTGATTATGATAATTGTTCTTTAAAAGGTTGTATTTCCTTGTTGCAATCTGTTGTTAATTCTCCTCATGCTTATAGTCAAAACAAAGCTTTTACCAAACATATTGTTGATGCTTTGATGCAATCTTATGATGAAAAACTGAATTTGGAAGTTTCTATACCTAGAAAACTCAATGATGAGTGGGAACCTACTATAAAGATTAGAATTAAAGATTTTGAGTGTTTTTCTTTGTGTGATTTGGGTGCTAGTGTTTCCACGATTCCGAAAACTTTATGTGATATTCTAGATTTTCATGATCTTGACGATTGCTCTTTGAATTTGCACCTTGCGGATTCCACCATTAAAAAGCCTATGGGAAGGATCAATGATGTTCTTATTGTTGCAAATAGAAATTTGGTGCCCCCTATTATTCTTGGTAGACCTTTCCTTAGAACGATTGGTGTGATTATTGATATGAAGGAAGGGAACATTAGATTCCAATTTCCTTTAAAGAAAGGCATGGAGCACTTTCCAAGAAAGAAAGTCAAATTACCTTATGAATCTATCATGCGTGCTACTTATGAATCAAGTGCCAAAGATGGCACTAGTTAGATCTATCCTTGCTTTTATGCCTAGCTAAGGGCGTTAAACGATAGTGCTAGTTGGGAGGCAACCCAATTTTTCTTTATGTTCTTTGTTTTTGTTCCTCTTTAGTAATAAATTTTGTTTCTACTTTATGTTTAGTTGTGTTTTTATCTTTTGTTTAGTGTTTGTGCCAACTAGAACCTATAGGATAAACTATGATGATGGTTGATTTGATTCTGCTGAAAAACAGAAACTTTGCGCTCATGAAAAAACATTCAATAAATCACAGAAAAGAGCTTTTGCATTGATTATTTTTTATGCTGTTAAATAAACAAAGTTTCTAGTACTTCCTATTTTTTTAGGATTTGTAGAGCTCCAGAAGTTTGCGTTAGTTACAGATTGCTACAGACTGTTCTGTTTTTGACAGATTCTGTTTTTCGTGTGTTGTTTGCTTATTTCAATGCATCTATGGCTAATAAATTAGTTTATAAACCATAAGGAAGTTGTAATACAGTAGGTTTAACACCAAAATAAATAAAGAATGAGTTCATTATAGTACCTTATGTGGTGGTTTTGTTTTCTTTCACTAGCGGAGCTTATAAGATTTCCTGTTGAGTTTTGTGTTGTGAAGTTTTCAAGTTTTGGGTAAAGCTTTTATGGACTATGGAATAAAGAGTGGCAAGATCCTAAGCTTGGGGATGCTTATGGCACCACAAGATATTCAAGAATAGGCAAAAGCCTAAGCTTGGGGATGCCCCGGTAAGGCATCCCCTCTTTCGTCTTCGTTCATTGGTAACTTTACTTGGAGCTATATTTTTATTCGCCACATGATATGTGTTTTGCTTGGAGCGTCGTGTATTATATTGGTCTTTGCTTGTTAGTTTACCACAATCATACTTGCTGTAACACACCTTTTGGGAGAAGCCTATTTGAATAGAATTTGCTAGAATACTCTATGTGCTTCACTTATATCTTTTGAGCTTGATAATTTTTGCTCTAGTGCTTCACTTATATCTTTTAGAGCATGGTGGTGGATTAATTTTATAGAAATTTCTAGTCTCTCATGCTTCACTTATATTATTTTGAGAGTCTCTTAGAACAGCATGGTATTTGCTATGGTTTTAATTTGGTCCTAGAATGACGAGCATCCAAGTTGGGTATAATAAAAACTATCATAGAAAGTGAATTGGATGCTATGATCAATTTGATGCTTGATAATTGTTTTGAGATATGGAGGTAGTAATATTGAAGTCATGCTAGTTGAGTAATTATGGATTTAAAGAATGCTTGTGTTGAAGTTTGTGATTCCCGTAGCATGCACGTATGGTGAACCGCTTTGTGATGAAGTTGGAGCACAATTTTATTTATTGAATGTCTTCCTTATGAGTGGCAATCGGGGACGAGCGATGGTCTTTTCCTACCAATCTATCCCCCTAGGAGCATTCGCATAATGCTTTGGTTTTTGATGACTTCTAAATTTGTATAGCAAGTATATGAGTTATTTTGACTACTGTTGAGTCCATGGATTATATGCACCCTTTCACCCCTCCATTATTGCTAGCCTCTCTTGTACCGTGCAACTCTCGCCGGTACCATACACCCATCATATACCTTCCTCAAAACAGCCACCATACCTACCTATTATGGCATTTCCATAGCCATTCCAAGATATATTGCCATGCAACTTTCCATCGTTACATTTATTATGACACGTTCCATCATTGTCATATTGCTCTTTACATGATCATGTAGTTGACATCGTATTTGTGGCAAAGCCACCATCATAATCTTCATACATGTCGCTCTTGATTCATTGCATATCCCTATATACCACTGGAGGCATTCACATAGAGTCATATATTGTTCTAGCTTTGAGTTGTAAATCCATAAAAGTGTGATGATCTTCATTATTAGAGCATTGTCCCAGTGAGGAAAGGATGATGAAGACTATGATTCCCCCACAAGTCGGGATGAGACTTCGGACTTTACAAAAAGAAAAAAAAGAAGGCCAAAAAGAAAAAAAAGATAAGGCCAAAAAGAAAAAAAAGGGAAAGAAGAAAAGAAAAGAACAAAAAGAATGAGAGAAAAAGAGGGAAGACACAATGCTACTATCTATTTTTCCACACTTGTGCTTCAAAATAGCACCATGATGTTCATGATAGAGAGTCTCATATCTTGTCACTTTCATATACTAGTGGGAATTTTTCATTATAGAACTTGACTTGTATATTCCAATGATGGGCTTACTCAAAATGCCCTAGGTCTTCGTGAGCAAGCAAGTTGGATGCACCCCCACTAGTTTTCTTTTGTTGAGCTTTCATATATTTATAGCTCTAGTGCATCCGTTGGATGGCAATCCCTACTCACTCACATTGATATCTATTAATGGGCATCTCCATAGCCCGTTGATATGCGTAGTTGATGTGAGAGTATCTTCTCCCTTTTTGTCTTCTCCACAACCACCATTCTATTCCACATATAGTGCTATGTCCATGGCTCACGCTCATGTATTGTGTGAAAGTTGAAAGAGTTTGAGATTATTAAAGTATGAAACAATTGCTTGGCTCGTCATCGGGGTTGTGCATGATTAAATACTTTGTATGATGAAGATGAAGCATACCCAGACTATATGATTTTCTAGGGATAACTTTCTTTTGGCCATGCTATTTTTAGAAGACATGATTACTTGCTTGGTATGCTTGAAGTATTACTATTTCTCATGTCAATATGATCTTTTATTTTGTGTTATTTGGATCTGAACATTCATGCCACAATGAAAGAAAATTATATTATGAATTATGCTAGGTAGCATTCCACATCAAAAATTCTCTTTTTATCATTTACCTACTCGAGGACGAGCAGGAATTAAGCTTGGGGATGCTTGATACGTCTCCAACGTATCTATAATTTTTTATTATTCCATGCTATTATATTACCTGTTTTGGATGTTTATGGGCTTTATTCTACACATTTATATCATTTTTGGGACTAACCTACTAACCGGAGGCCCGGTCCATATTGCTGTTTTTTTTTTGCCTATTTCAGTATTTCAAAGAAAAGGAATATCAAATGGAGTCCAAACGAAATGAAACCTTCAGGAGCGTTATTTTTGGAACAAATCTGATCCGGAGAGCCTCGAGTGCAAGTCAAGAAAGCTCCGAGGGCCCCACGAGATAGGAGGGCCCCCCCCTGTAGGGCGCGCCCCCTGTCTCGTGGGCCCCTCGGGCGTCCACCGACGTACTTCTTCTTCCTATATATATCCTCGGACCCCGAAAACATCTAGGGGCACCACAAAACACAATATCCACCACCATAACCTGCTGTATCCGCGAGATCCCATCTTGGAGCCTCCGTCGGCACTCTGCCGGAGGGGGAATCGACCATGGAGGGCCTCTACATCAACATCCTTGCCCCTCCTATGAGTTGTGAGTAGTTTACCACAGACCTACGGGTCCATAGTCATTAGCTAGATGGCTTCTTCTCTCTTTTTGGATCTCAATACAATGTTCTCCCCCTCTCTTGTGGAGATCTATTCGATGTAATCTCTTTTTGCGGTGTGTTTGTCAAGATCCGATGAATTGTGGGTTTATGATCAGATTTATCTATGGATATTAATTGAATCTTCTCTGAATTCTTTTATGTACGATTGAGTTATCTTTGCAAGTCTCTTCGAATTATCAGTTTGGTTTGGCCTACTAGATTGATCTTTCTTGCCATGGGAGAAGTGATTAGCTTTGGGTTCAATCTTGTGGTGTGCTTACCCAGTGATAGAAAGGGTTGCAAGACACGTATTGTATTGTTGCCATCGAGGATAACAAGATGGGGTTTATATCATATTGCATGTGTTTATCCCTCTACATCATATCATCTTGTTTAATGCGTTACTCTGTTCTTATGAACTTAATACTCTAGATGCAGGTAGGAGTCGGTCGATGTGTGGAGTAATAGTAGTAGATGCAGGCAGGAGTCGGTCTACTTGTTATGGATGTGATGCCTATATACATGATCATGCCTAGATAACGTCATAATTATTCGCTTTTCTATCAATTGCTTGACAGTAATTTGTTCACCCACCGTAATACTTATGCTCTCGAGAGAAGCCTCTAGTGAAACCTATGTCCCCCGGGTCTATCTCTTATCATATTTGCTTTCAATCTACTTTTATTTGCATATTTACTTTCTTGCATCTATATTATAAAATACTAAAAATATATTTATCTTATCATACTATCTCTTTCAGATCTCACTTTCGCAAGTGGCCGTGAAGGGATTGACAACCCCTTTATTGCGTTGGTTGCGAGTTCTCAGTTTGTTTGTGTAGGTGCATGGGACTTTTGAGGAGCCTCCTACTGGATTGATACCTTGGTTCTCAAAAACTGAGGGAAATACTTACGCTACACTTGTTGCATCACCCTCTCCTCTTCGGGGAAAACCAACGCTAGCTCAAGACGTAGCAGTTCCCAACCTGGTAATAGCAAAGTTGATGGAGATAGTGTTGCTATGAATATTGGTCCAAGCACACTTGGTGGCTCTCCTGTTCATCGGAGTCCACAAGTTTTGACAAATAAGAAGACTTCTTCGTCTCCTCTTCTAGAGCGCTCTTTGTTGAAGCAAAATAAGAAGCATAAAGTTCCTCCTACGAAGGTGAACAAAGGTGTGACGAAGCATGCTCGTGTTGAAGCTGAAGATCCTATATCTTAAGAAGATGATATCGAAGTTAATTTTGAAGATGAATATGCCGTGGTACGTGTTTGTACTGTATGTGACTTACTATTTGTACTTGCAATGATTTAGTTATGTCTAGGCTGGTATGCTGGCCAGGTGAGGGCTGGTCATTGTTTGCATCAATTGAGGTGGTACTGATGTTGTTTTAAGAATTGAAATTGTGCAATCTTTGTTTTTTATTCTTGCCTTCATATGCTTGTTTTGTTTTCTATATTCATTTAATTAAGATGTGCCTTCTTTATTTTCATTTACAGCCTGTTAGCGTTATGGGTCCGGTCAAGCCGGTGAGAGGCAATGCCGGAAAAGTTGTTTTGGATGAAGGTGACCTACAACGATTGAACATAACTGTGCGATGTTCGTTGAGAGAGATTGATGCTTGTGCTAAATTGCTTGAGAGTCGCCATGTGGCTAGGGTTCATGCTGCTTGTTTTGGTTCTATCTTCAAGTGGAAGGTGAAGTCTAACATTTCCCGCGCTCTCATGGGAGCTTTGTACCTGAAGATAGATCCTGATATGATGACTCTTGACATGGGTGAGGCTAATAAGAAGCTTCCCATCACTAGCGATGGTATACATCAACTATTTGGGTTCCCTGGTGGTGGTCGTTCTGCACCAAGGCCGTCAAAGGATGGATATGACGACGCTCTGATGAAGTTAAGACCGGAGCTTGACATTAGCAGGAACAAAAATATCAAGACAAAGGATTTGAGGGATAGGCTCAAGGTGCTTGTCAAGGATCCTAGAAAAGATGACCTTGCTCTCAAAGTGTTCTTCATTATGGTATTTATGAAGGTTGTGTTGCCTGGTGCCACCCCGCGTGTTTCCAGAGAGGCAGCAATGTTTGAGGATCTTGTCATTGAGGACATGGCTAATATGGATTATTGCCAGCTGATGGTTGATGAGCTTAGAAGGCCTGTTGTCAGGTACCAAGATGGTATTACCACGGGGAAGGCAATCATAGGCTGTGATATAGGGCATGTACTAATGTACCTTGACGGCCTTATCCGTGGCAAGACTTCGGAACCTGACATGCGAGTCCCCCTCATATGTTTCATGGATCCTGACAAGCTTTTCGATCTGGCTGATGCAGATTTGATAAAAAAAGGCAACGCAGATCCAAAGACTTGGGTGTTTGGGAAGCTTCCGGTGAGTTTTATTTCTGTCGTGTCTTGCAGACCTTTTTTATTTAGGTATAGATGTTTTTGCTGGAGTGAACATGTGTAGTGCAGAGTTACGTGTTTAGATTTTGTCATTTCTTAAGCTTTGTGAGGTTTAGGTATGATTTTTAGTACTGTTGTGTCATGTGTGGTTGAATTGAATCTCTTGTTCAACTGACCTGTTTGTAAATACTAACAAACTGGCACTGATACTGAAAGATTGTTAGTGACGTTGATTTAAATCTGTTAATATAATGTTTATTTTTCCTTGTGTATTGCATTAATTAATTAACTCTTTTCCCCCTTGTTTGTAGTGGAAAACTCAAGATGAGGTTGTCTTTTTCCAAGTGTATAAACGGCCAGTCCTGGAGATGTCGTCGTCTTAGGTTCCAAAGATTTCATCTCTGCATGATGAGTTGAGAGATGGCCGTGGTGTTGAGGGTGCTCGTTATGTTCCCCCTGGCCCTAGTAAGGCTAGTACTTCACAGAGGTAGGGTTTTTGCGTTGGAGCGCGCTGAGCATATTTTTAGTAATGTGTGTTCTGAGCTGCAAAAGGTCCCAACTACAGTTGAGCGTCTGAGTTGTATCAATGGTATCCTTCTTGAAGGTTATCAATTTAATGTTGAGGAAGCAGCGGATTATATTGAGATGGAGAGAATTTTAATTAGTGACATGCGTGATGGTGTTGCTCAACTAATTCAGAGCTCGGTTCGTCTGTTGAACAACATGAAGCATTTCAAAACTATGCAAGACTCTTGCTGCAAGCCATATGAAGAAAGTGCAAATGTTGTTATCAGGCAGATTGAGCAAGATGAGGCTGCTGCCACCGACTGCAGGGCTGGTGATGGTATTGAGGCTAATGTTTCTGATCACCATACGAATGATGTTGGCTTGGAGCGCCTTGTTGTTGATGTGAGTTAGTCCTTGATGTTTGCAATTTTTACTATGTTGTTCTGCTGTCAGTATTGTAGTTGAACTTCCTCTTCTTCATCTGTTTATTAATTTTTCTTTCATGCAGGATGAGGCTGCTTCCACCGACAGCACGGCTGGTGATGGTACTAAGGCTAATGTTTCTGATCACCATATGAAAGATGTTGGCTTGGAACCCCCTATTGTTGATGTGAGTCAGTCCTCGATGTTTGCAATTATTACTATGTTGGTCTGCTGTCACTATTGTAGTTGAACTTCCTCATCTTCATCTGTTTATTAATTTTTCTTTCATGTAGGAGACCAGTCATAATGTTGAGGCTGTTATAATAGCATTCTTTTTTTGCTTCATTACTATGAATCAGGGTCCTGTTGTTGGCGATGAGCCTTGTTCGACCATTGGTGGTGTTCCTTTGAATTTTAGTAGCAGCAAGATCGATGATGTTGCTGTGAATGCTGCTAAGGTTTGTTTTTCTGTGCACCTCTTGCTAGCTTTTTTATTGTTAGTTTTGCTCATATTATTCACTTTTTTGAATTTTCATTTTTTTCAGATGACTGATGTTGAGGGTGAGGCTACCGTTAGTGGTGGAGATGATGCTTATGGTGTTCCGTTGAGTAGTGGGCGCAATGTTGGTACCAAAGTTGCTGATGAGGATGTTGGTGCTGCCAGCATACTTGATGCCAAATTGTCTGGTGTTGGTATTGCTGGGAATGAAAATCTTTCTGATTGTGAAGATTTGCCATCGGAAAATTTCCCGCCTGGAGGCCTTGATTACGGTGATGCATTGCAAGATGCCTCTAGTGTGGAGGAGGTGTCATCCGAGGATGATGATTTACTTTTGTCGATTTCTTCTGGCCCCTTGACGTAAGAGGCGCTCGTGTCGTCCCAGGAATTTTTTTCTTCAGAACCTGAAAGCGCAACCATACTGCCTTCCTCACAAGATCTTCCATCGTCAAACCCTAAAACTGGAGGCATATTGGTGTCATCACAGGAACTCCCATCGTCAAACGCTGATAGTGCAGGTAAGGACTTGTAAATGAGGCATACTTCTCATTTATGGCATTTTGGACATGTTCACTTGTAGTGCTTGAACTTATTATTTTTCTTCTTTTTCTGCAAGCAGAAGGTGCTAATGTTGTTAACTTTGATTAGTTTTTCTTCGCTATTATGAGGTTGCGCACGAACCGTGGGAAACAGTTTGTTTGGGATTTTGCCCGTATCATTTTCATCTCTTTTTCTTTCTCTCATATGACTATTGTTGTTATTGCAGTAGTTTTAATTCATGTCATCTTTTGTGTTTTCATAGTGACAAGCCAATGTTTCAAAATCGCGAATGTGATGCCAGTGTTGGTTCTATTGCTAAAGCGTTTATCCCCACTGGCATGCTCAACTCAGACAGTGCTGACGTTGTTTTATATTCTCTACGTCAGAAGTAGCAAGACACTGGCAAGTTGATAGTTCCCAGATGGGCGAAGGTAAGCATTTTGTTTTGTAGATAGGATGATAACTTATTTTGCCAATTTTCTAACTGTTGTTGTTCTTTTTGTACAACAGACCAAGATCCGTGATGGAAACATTGATGCCAATGTGCTACAGTGGTTCAAGAGATAATGGCCTGATGGTTTTGACCAAGTAGGTCAACTTGAACTTATTGTACTCATGAACTAGAACTGTCATGTTTTCTTGCAAGTTTGGGAGGTGGGAATGAACTTGAGTAGGCTACTTTTTACCCCTATACTTATGAATGATGTGTGCTTCTTTTTTTAAAGATGGACTTATTGTCGCAAGGAAATTGAACTGATATGTTTGTTGCAAGTTTGGGCGGTGGATATAAACTTGAGTAGCATTTATTTTTTGTAGTGGGTTGCTTAATCAATTAGAACTTACGATCATCTGATTTTTTTTGTACTTCTGAATTTCAATTTCCCTCTTCTATTTTGTTGTTTGGAGGCTGAATTTATTGTTTCATTATGATTTGTTAAATTCATTTTTCCTCTGCGTTTTTTTGTTAGCTTCTTTTCCCTACTTTTGATCCGCCATCATTTGCGCCTACCACGAAGCCTAGTGAAGAATTTGGGCATTGGTGCTTGATTGTTCTGAATTTCAGGTTTCGTCGTTTCGAGTGTCTTTATTCACTCCACGGTGAAACCCGGAGTGATGCAGTTAGATTCTTAATGACTATGACAAATAACGTAAAGAATCTTTGGAGGGAGTCCAGCATAGAGAGGGCCAAACCGTTGTCACCGGCGCATATTGATGGTTACTCTTGCGAGTTTGTGCGGGTGCCGCAGCAGAAAAACACGTGAGTATCTGTTTTTAATGATTTTTATTAGTTGTTTTTGTTGCTGGTAGGATGATGATCCTATTTTTTCAAATTTGTGATGTACCCTTTTGTATTTGCTTTTGTTAATAGGCATGATTGTGGCTTCTTTATGCTACAAAACAGCAAGACCTATCATTGCCGGGAGGATGGTGTGATTGAAATGTTGGATTACAACCACGAAGACATTCTTGACATTAGGAAGACTTTGCTGTATACCTGCACAACTAGCGATGTGTTTGATGTTGACTTCTGGGGTTTGTTTGGCATCGAACCCTATACGTATGCATGACCTTCTGTAATTTTTTGCAGCTTGTACTTGTTGATTAGTACTGTCATGAATTTTGTATTTGAACTTACCCTTGATGCGGTCCTTTTTTTATTTAGCAGGTGAGTGGATGGATCTTGGTGAGCATGACTATAGGATCTTTGACAACCAGTTCTCGAAGCTCGAGCGTGTAGCTATTGATTTTAGCCAAGGGCGTTCTCCTGAAAAGACAAGATCTGGTGTTATGAAGGGGCAGTTGGCAGCTCTGAAAGGTTCTACGACTGCTTGTGTAGAGAGCCCCTCTATACCCAAGAATCCCATTGCGGAATTGATAGACAACGATGATGATGCATTTGACAAGATTGCTGGCATGGGAAGAGTCACCAGGAGCGCCGCTGCCAAGGGTTTATCCCCCCTTGCTGGAATAGTGGCCCATAGAGATGGTGCTGCTAGGAAGGATCCTGCTTTGGATTTCGGAAATGTTACAAGCACGAAGCATGCACCCAAAGCTCCTATAAAGTTTTGCTCCCCTATGTAGTAGCTTCACCCTCATAAATTCCCTCACCTGGACAAGTCTCGCAAGTTGTATAATATGTTGCTTAGTGATGAATGGCGTGAGAAGTATGCCGAGTGAGTATCTCTCATTATGTTTCCTCTTCATTTCTTCTGTTCTTTCTAACTGCTAGATAAATATGACCTGAACTGTTCCTTTTTATACAACTTGAACTGCTGTGAATGCCTTATCTTGCTTCCCCTGCTTTTTGTTCTTGTCTGTGCTGCAGGACTGCATTCTCAATGATACCTCAGCCTGATGATAGCGCAACTAGCTTCACTGGGAAACGCATCTGGGAAGTTTTTTCACCTAGGAAAATGATGGAGGGTGATGTAATGGACTTCCTCATTGATGATTGGAAGCAAGATCCCGAGAGAAATAATGATTTTGCATCTGGAAAAAGGGTATTGCTGAGTCCATATTTCATCACGGTAATCAATCAGATCATTTGTTTCTGTTAAACAAGACTGCCTATTGTTTTTCAAGTTTTAATAATACTTTGCTTGTTGATCCTTTCCCCCTGTCTCTTTCTTTTTTGGCTTTTTGCAGTTTGTGCTTGACTGTATGTTTTACGGTGATGAAGATAAAGAGTTTAATGTGGAGAATACAGCGAGAGATTTCAAGAGCTATGTTAAAGATGAGGAAGACTTGCTCACTGCCGACCATGTGAGTTCTACTAGCTGATTTTCGGTTTTATTTTTTTGCTATGATGCTGGTTTTTATTTTGAATATTTAATATCTATTTTTGGTCATTTGTTTTTAGATCATGAAGCCTCTATTCAAACCTATGATTTTAGCAAAGGATAGGAAAGTGAACCACTTTTCCTTATATGTCATGAATCGGTACCGAAGTAGCGTCGACATCCTTGACTCTTTACCTTATAAGAAGAACCATGGTCCTTCAAAGAACACCTATCATAAAGACTGCGAGAACATTGTGAGTGACATTTATTATCTATACTCGATTAACTTTTCCACATCTTTGTTTCTGCTTTTCTGAGACCTGAAAATGGGTGGTTTCTTTTCTTTTTTTATAGATCTCTAGATTGGTCCAAGTAATGAAGGCTGTGTATGGTGATGCTCAGTAAAATGCAAGAAAGCAGCCCAAATGGGAGGTTTTTGCAAAGAAACCAACGTTTGTCAAGGTTCCACTTCAAGGGAAGAATGAATGTGGTCATTATACTCTGAAGTATGCGGGAACCTATGATGATGAAAAGATCGTTGAGAACATTCGAAATAATGACGTGGGTTCTAGTTGAGCTTGTCACTTTTCTGTGTTTGGCTGATTGTGTATTCTTTTTTTATGTGTCATGACTTTTGATTAAAAAAATATTGTTTTGCAGCCTCATATTGTTGATTGGAACGCTGAGGATCTGTATACAGTTGTGTTCAACCGGAATAACCAGCTTCTGGTGACGGACCTTCGCAAGGAGGTTCAGGATTTGGCTCCTGGTGCATAGAAGAAATGGTCATCATTTGCGTTGTGAATGGGATAGTTGTGTGATATATCTCTTGAAAGCATTGTAGGCTTTGTTTGTAGTGTTTGGATGTCTTGTCAAGTACTATGTTATAACTGGTATATTTTGTGATGTGTTTAAGTGTGGCGCAATGTTTAACAAACTTTTTTTCCATGATGATAGTGTGGTTGAATAGCTGTTCCACTTGTGTATGTTTCATCGGGAATTCATTTTGGTTAAGTTTTATTTTTGTACTAAAGTCTTATAAACTACTTGAACTGAAAACACATTTTTTCAAGTGCATTACGAGTTGTTGCTGAAAAAGTGAGATTTATTTTATTTTTCATCTGTTCCAACCTAAGTTGGACCTTTATAGTTTATGTACCCTCATTTCTTGTACTTATGATATAGTTCTATTAGTACTGAATTGTAATCTCATTCAGCGTAAGGCTTTTAAAATTTGGTGTCACAATAGCACTTGTGGATCTAGCGTGAGTGGAGTGACGCTTACTTGTTATGTAGAACTAATATCATATAATGTATTAGAACTGAAGTTTTTTTGGGACCGAAATTATTTACGACGAAGTTCCTACATGATCTCTAGCCAGATTTTCTTTAAGTATAAGAAATTTAGCAAAATTTGGGAGCCAAATTTTTTTTGAACTTCTTGAATTTAAGTAGTTGAACTTCATAGTAAAAGTTAAAGCACTGGTTTAAATTAGCTACATTTAACAGATAGCCCTATTAAGTTCATAATTACTTAACTAGTCAATGTGGACTGATGCTTCTGTTGTTTGTTTTTCTGAATTTTTGTCCTTGGTTGAACTGTGATCTATTTGGTTGAGTCTTGGCCTTCTTTCTCAAGGCATTAATTGGTATCATCATAGCACTTACCGAGTAAACTAAGTTGTACTGAGATTTCAATTGTGCTAGTACTTTGATCATTTTTTTGTTGTTTGAAACAAGTACCTCGCTAGTCAATGTGGGCTGATGCTTCTGTTGTCTTTCTTGTGATTTTTCTCCTTGGTCAAACTGATATCTTTTTGATTTAGTTTTGTCCTTCTTTTTTCTAGGCTGTGGTTCTTCTCAAGGCAATATTTGGTATCATCATAGTACTTGCCATATAGACTAAGTTGTACTGAGATTTCAATTGTACTATTATTGTTATTCTTAGTGTGTCACTGTGTTAGGGAATGCGAACTGAAGCTTCATGTTCCTTTTTATTTTTGTAGAATGAATGTACTGTGTGTTCAAGTGTACAAGTACTTCCAATCCTAGCATGCTAGTGACTAGGAAATACGTACTGATGGTTCTTTGTTTTTCCTGTTGCGGTACTTAGTAATTTTCTAACTACTATTACCATGATGTTGTTAGTACTGAATGTTGTCCTCGGCTAAAACTTAGTCTTTTTAGTGTTCTTCTGAAACTAAAAACTGCTTTTTAGTGTGATAGTACTACTGACATGTCTAAGCTGTACTGAGCATCCAAGGCTACTATTTGTTGTTGTCCTTAGTTAGTCTGCCACTGTTTTTTTGTGAAAATATCCATGTGTGATTTGTTGATCCATGACTAGTGCTGCATAGAAGCCATCAAGTTTCATTCACAACCTACTTGAACTTCAAATGATGGATAAGCAAAATAGGAAGCTAGCAAACTTGTCGAACGACATAAGCAAACGATGTACTTGATAGACATAGGCAAACTTGTTCAAACCCCAACACACATAACACAAGGAAGCTGGTTCAACCTAACGAAGGCAAACAACAAATCTGAAACAACAAGATTAAGGACAAGGAGAAGCGCGAGTAACACGAAGGCAGACTTTCATGCCTCTTCATCCCGCGAAGTTGCAGTGGTAGTAGGGGTCAGCCTCTTGCTCTTTTGAAATATCCCAACCTGTCATGATGTTATCGATTATCTTCCATAACTTGTACGTGGCGTGCGCATCTATTCTTGCGTACTCGATGAGCTTGTCTAGCAGCGGGCTGACCCCCCATAGTTTGTGGTCTTCCTCCTTGTCGATCTTCTTCTTCATGCCTTTGTAGAATGGGTGGATGACGCTACCTGCAACATCGGCCAAGGAGTCATAGAATTTGTTGGTGGTTGGAACTTTCCACTTGCGCTGCATGTCGATGAAGTTGTTGGGGTTGATCTCCAAACCAGACTTGTTCAGCATCCGCTTGTCACCTTCAATGTTGAAACCGGCAAATGTGTACAATTTCTCCTCCTGCAGGAACTTTTTGAGGCGCTTGGGCCTGCAAGGGGGGAGACACATATTGAACATTAGTGTTCTTTTTTTAAGATTTAATTCTCCTACTTTTTGGTTTACAAGTGATAATCCATGAGGTAGATGCTTATATAGTACAAGTCATGGATGAATGTAGTTCAGAAACTAGTACACAAAGTCCTGAAATTAAATTCAACTACACCATGTTATTTTTCTTTTTTGGTATCTTTAGTGCTCACCAAATGCTTCACCAAGTTCAAGAACCTATTTACCAGAGTCAATGATATATGTGCTGCTTACTTCAAGTTTAGTTTTCTTTTTTGTTGAATAAAACACCTATACCAGTGCTTGATACATCTTTGTGCATCAATTCTATATCAAGCTCAGAAATTAATTTGAGAAACATGTGCATCAAGATATGGACCTATACCACTTCACCAAACATCTTTTAATACATCAATTCTATAAACTATACTAGTGCATCAAGATCAGAATCTATGCTAGTACATCAAGTTCGGAAATTAATTTGGTGAAACATTTTTCAGATGCTAATCGAGTGCATCAGTTTCAGATGCTAATCTGGTGAAACAATCCACTTCACAATTTCAGAAATGCATGTAACTTGAGAAACATGTACTCGTGCATCCACTTCACAAACTATAGTAGTTCATCTAGTTGGGAAACAAGTTTAATGAAGTTTTTAGGGAGTAGTACTAGTACAACAGATGAATGAACAGTAGTATGGGTTACCATTTTGTGGCCGCTGCGATGTGGTACACCAAGCAGAGTTCCTCGACGCACAACTGCAGGACTACTGCCATCTGGGGAGGTTCATCTTCGCTGGTGTACTCCACATCAACTCCGATGAAGCTCAGATAAAAGCCGCCGCCTTTCATCCTAAGCCTGCTCATCATCTCGTCAACCTTGTCTGGTTCGCTGGTGCAGACGACCTCCAGCGTCTCCTTGTCGTGGAGCTCAACCCCTGTGAGGGTTTTCGTGTACTCGTGCTTCTCGCCGGGGACATGAACGTCATCGAGGTTGCTGCTCTTGTAAGACATCTCGCCATGATGTCGCTTGGTGGACGGTTCCTCCGCCATCGCCCTCCTTCGACGACTATGGGCTTGGGGGAGCGATGTTTGTGGTTTGTCTGCAGTGGAGATGGAAGCAGAAATGGTTGTTCTGGGAATGAGGCATAGATGGAAGACAATGGGTTATTTTCCAGCGCGTTGACGGGGATGTGTGGGAGGTGGTTCGTCGGGGACGTGGATGTAGTGGTCGTGGGGGTCGCCATTTGCAGTCCCTTGTGGCAACCGCCCAGTGGGTGGCGCGAGTGGTGGCATGGAAGAACAATCCGTCCAAGTCAAGGGTTTTTACTGTCGCACTAAGTAGTCTTGTCAAGTTGTACTTATCAGCTGCTTATCCCACTTGCACGTCTCAGGGGTGGTGATGATGGCATTTTGCACTGTTTAAGTAATGTATGCTTTTTGATGTTTTTCCATGTGGAGGTTAAATCTTGTTTTTCCACTAAAGTCTTATACAATAGTTGATCTCAAAACATTTTTCAGTGCCCTGCGAGTCAAAATTGGGACTTATTTTATTTTCATCTGTCCGAACCTAAGTTAGGCCTTTATAGTTTTTGTATTCTCTTTTTAGTGCACTTATGGTTTAGTGCCGTGTGAACTGAATTGTAATTTCATACAGCGTACGGTTTTGAAATTTGGTTTCAGAGTGGTGTGAGTGGCCTGACTGTTCCTGCTTTTTTAGTACAGATGTCATATGTATGTTTGAACTGAGTTTTTTTGGGGGGATTGAGATTATTTACGATGAAATCATTCGTTGAGGTGTGGACAGATTTTATATAAATAAGAAATTTAGTAGAATTGACAAAAAAATCTATTTGAACTTCTTGCATTTTAGTAGTTGAACTAGTCAGACTTTATATAAATAAGAAATTTAGCAGAATTGACAAAGAAAATCTATTTGAACTTCTTGCATTTTAGTAGTTGAACTTGTCAGATTTTATATAAATAAGATATTTAGCATAATTGACGAACATTATCTATTTGAACTTCTTGCATTTTTGCAGTCGAACTAGTCAGATTTTATATAAATAAGAAATTTAGCAGAATTGAGAAACATTATCTATTTAAACTTCTTGCATTTTAGTAGTTGAACTTGAAAGTAATATTTAATTTGGTGTTTTAAATTATGTACATTTAACAGATAGGCTATTAAGTTCTTTGCTTTTTAGAGTTTCATTGTTTTTGTATCATATTTTTTTCCTTTTTATCATCCTTGGTGCAGAGCTAAAATTATTTTTATTTTTATTTTCGTATTTAAAGTTATTGTCTGCGAACTAGTATTTGAACTTTTATAATTTTAGTTTTCGAAGATTTTTTTGTAGTTTATATTTCTTTGCCCCACGCTCTGCTTTGTTTAACTAGCCTTATTGGTGGGGTGTTTGTAGACGATGGAGGCTATTGGGCCATTTTCCGGCCCAAATGGCCCGCTCAGGCATTTTGGGGACAGCTGGATGTGCATGTGCTCTGGGTTTAGTCCCAGCTTGCTAAGGGAGGAGGCTCTCGACCTGTTTATAAGCGCAACCGAGTCCTACTGGTCGAACTCCTTTGAATAGTTACCTGAGTGCATATACATGGTGCTCGCTCTCTCTCATGACCTGTGGGCCCTGGTCAGCTGGCCCTGTATTGTGCGGATTACTAGGGATTCCCCGATGGCTCCGCCGTGGGCTCGAGTTCAAGTATCTAGCAGCGTTAGGGCTTGCGCATGTCCTTGGGCGGTTAATTTTTACTTTTTTTTGTTTGAATCTAGTACTTGACTCCACCAGTAACTTGCACTGATACTTTTTGTTCTAGTTCTTGTGAGTTTTGTGGAAGTGTTATCTTTTTCATTCGAGTTTTTTTGCCTTTTTTGTGTTTGTTTTTGTGATTATTCTCAAGGGTCTTCTGGTATCATTTTCAGCACTATGGTACTTGCGTGTAGACTAAGTTGTATTGATAGTCCATTAATAGTAGCACTTATGTTCTTAGTCTGATATTTTTTTGTGAGGATTACGAACTGATGCTTCTTTGTACTTTTTATTATAGTAAGTATGTACTGTCCGATCAAATGTACTAGTACTGTCATTCTTAGTCTACAAGTGTGTGCTGATGCTTCTTAACCTTTTCTATTGTAGTACTTGTTAATTTTCTAGCAGCTACATATGAATGAGAACAGTACATGAAGTACTAAGAATTTCTGCTTCAACTTTTTGAAGCGTTGTTAAGCAACTCAAATTGTACTGATTGTTTTCAACGTTATGTTTTCTATACAATACTGAATCGAAACTACACATGGAACATCATTGTGTGATTAGTTGCTTCATAACTAGTACAGAAGAGCAGCCACAAAGTTCCATTCAGAAGCTACTTTGAATTTGAAATGATGGATTAACAAAATATGAAGCTACCAAACTTATATAATGAGATAAGCAAAACAATGTACTTGATGACATAAGTAAACTTGTCCAACCATGACAAGCACGGCATAAGCATAATGGTTCAACCCAACAAGAGCAAACTATGATTTTGAAACTACAAGATAAAAGGCAAGCACAAGAGGAAGCAAAAAGAAGGCAGGCTTTGATGTATCTTCATCCCTAAAAGGGGCAGTGGTAGTGGGGGTCAGCCTCCCGTGCTTTTGAAATTTCCCAACCATTTATGATGTTGTTGATCATGTTCGATGACTTGTACGTGGCGTACGCATCTACTCCTGCGTACTCGATGAGGTTGTCTGGCATCGGACTGATCCCCCACAACTTGTGGTCTTCCTGCCTGTCGATGTTCTTCTTCATGCCTTTGTAGAATGGGTGGATGACGCTGGCTACAACATCAGTCAAGGAGTCGTACTCTTTTCCGGTGTATGGAACTGTCACACCCTGATTTTCATGGCACAACACTTAAGATGATAAATCATGATAAAATGTGGTTTGACAAAAACTTTTGAGTGTTTTGGACTTTTCCTTGATTTATTTTTGTCTGTTGTTTGCAAGTGCTCTAAAAATCAAATAAATCCTCCAACTCTTATACTCCTTCTCCCTGATCCAAAACTTCTGCCCAATGATCATGCCATGTGTATAGTACAACATAGAATTTTCTTATAAAAATAATTTGGCTAAAAATTATTTTCTAAATTTAGTTTTCCAAAACCCCTGAATTGAGGTTTGCACTGCAAGTACTTGATTTGGGGTATGAAAACTATTTCAAAGAGTATGTTTGAATCCTATTAGGTATAGGACTGCCATAAACCACAAAAATATAATTTTAAAAGTTATTTTACTATTTTATTTATAGGAATTTTCTTCAGGCCAGAAATGGTATTTAATAGATTAAAATTATTTTAATGTTTTAAAAATATTTGTGAAAATTTAGGGAAACTCAGTGGACATATAGTGTCCATATATAGGAGTTCCAACACATGGTCATGTTCAAAATATTGGTCAAATCACTCAAAAACCCTTTCTGGATATTTAAAGCTTTTCAAATATTTACAAAGGAAATATTCTCTAAAAATTTCAAGAACATTCTAGCATGTCACAAATTCTCTGTTTGGTGATCTTGCCAAGTCTCATGTCTTGGAGAACAATATAATATGATCAAATCCCCTCAAAACCATTTCTCTCCATTTTGAAGTTTGAGCAACTTTACATTGCCAAACATGTCCAAACGTTCTCAAACTTGGTGCACATGCTCGAATGGTCTAATTATTCATCTATACCAAATGTCACAAGTTGGAGTGAATGTTATATTGATCAAAGTGCCCCAAAACCCTCTCTGTCCAGAACCAAATTTGAACAACTTTACATTGCCAACTTCCTCCTTTTGCTCTCAACCTTTGTGGGCATGTTCTAAACCCTAAATGATGACACTAGACAAAGTGGTGCATCAAGGATAATAGTTTTGCATGACTAGATCTTGGAAAACTCATTTCTGTTGATTTCTAGGGTTTACAAAAGTTGCATAGGCAACTTTGCCCAAATGGACTCAATCTTGGTGGAACCTCTTATTTTCTCATGCCATTTGACCCTATCAAGCCTCATGACAATAGGAGTTCATCTTATTACCCAAATCAACATCAAACACCTTCTAGCAGAAACTTAAAATGCATGTTTTGGACATTTCCACAAATCTCCATGAGCTGAACTTTTTCCCATAGCCTCATCTGCTCCTCCTCTACCTCATACATGCTTTGCTTCCGAAGAAGCAATGATTAAGGGGGGCATAGACCCATTTTTCCTCTCTGGACAACAGCATGTCCCCTCTCTCTCCACCTCCACTCTCTTCCAGAGAGCACACAAGGCATCCAATGCCACTTTCCCATTGTTTAGTCCCCCTGCAGCTGCCAGACACAAGTGGACGTGCTGGTGCGCGCAAAAAGCCGCGGACACCGGCCAAATATGCGCTCTGGAGCACGTCATCATGCTCCCGAGTGTTGACGCTGCGTCCCCTGACCACCTTGAGCCTCCCCCTTGCGCCAGCCGAGGCGCCTCGACGTCTGCAACATGCTACCATGTCAGGGGCCTTCTCTTCCCTCCTCTCTCTCACCCGGCCGCGCGTGCTCGACGCCGCCCGGCTCGGCCAATGCATGGCCTCGCACACGCGAGCATTAGAGCCCTGTCGCCTCTCCCCTCTCTCTCCCCAGCGGCCTACTCCACCCCCACGAATGCCACAGGTCGGCTACTTAAGGTCGTCCCAGGACCTCCTCTCCACTCCATTTGCTCCCCCCTCTCCTTGAGCCCCTCTGGACCAACCCACACCCCTCCTCGTTCCCTCCATCCACCACCATGACCGAAGCCTTGCCGTCGGCCTCCACCTAAATTCACACCTACCACTCCTCCTCCTCCCCTCTAGACCGCACTAGAGCACCTCCACCATCAATGCGCGCCCCTCCCGTGCTTCTCCCTCTCCTCCCCGTTTCCGTGCCGTCAAGATCCATCACTGTCGGTCAAACCGGCGGATCTCGGGTAGGGGGTCCCGATCTATGCGTCTAAGGCTAATGGTAACAAGAGGCAAGGGACACGATGTTTTACCCAGGTTTGGGCCCTCTCAATGGAGGTAAAACCCTACTTCCTGCTTGATTGATATTGATGATATGGGTATTACAAGAGTTGATCTACCACGAGATCCTAGAGGCTAAACCCTAGAAGCTAGCCTATGATGATTATGATTGTGTCTCTAAGGACTAAACTCTCCGGTTTATATAGACACTGGAGAGGGCTAGGTTTACATGGAGTCAGTTACAAAGAAGGAAATACAATATCCGGATTGCCAAGCTTGTCTTCCACGCAAAGGAGAGTCCCATCCGAACATGGGATGAAGTCTTGACTCTTGTATCTTCACGGTCCAACAGTCCGGCCAAAGTATATAGTCCGGCTGTCCGGATACCCCCTAATCCAGGACTCCCTTAGTAGCCCCTGAATCAGGCTTCATTAACGATGAGTCTGGCACGCAGTTTGTTTTCGGCATTGCAAGGCGGGTTCTATCTCCGAATACTCCAAAGTAATTATCGAACACTTGAACCGTGTCCGGATCTGCAAAATGATCTTCACAGCCTAGCACTTCATAAATCTGATCTGCTGGTAATTTTTGCACGGCGTGCTCCTGCAACGTGGCCCGACCCAACACGAAGCGGTTTTACTTGGCCTTCCCCGATATGCGTCGCAAGGCGGTTTTACTGGCATGCCTTGCCAAAGCAGGGATCGTGCTCCCCTTAGCGCGGGATCTTCCATTAATATAGGTGCACGCGTCCCCACAATGTATTTGGTATGACTCTGTGTTTTTAGGTAAGTCCCGAGCGGTTATGCCGAGGACGCTTGATATTCACCCCCTATGTAAAGGGGCCGAGGCCTATCCCTCTTTTACACCACCCTTGCACCTTTTCGCATCTCGAGTTCTAACACCCGAAGACCAGGCTTAAGCACTTCAGATCCTTAACCATGTCCGGATCCGACCTTCAAGGCCGGTGGGTGGCCTCCTCGGTCACAGAGGAAGATATTGTGAAGCTTAGGGAGGTCAGATATCTGACCGCCGACATCAAGCACAGGCTTCCTGCTCTCGGGCAGGTCATCCCTACTCCCGAGCCCAAAACGAGCGTCGTGTTTGTTTCCCACTTCCTCCGTGGCTTGGGCTCCACCCTTGATCCCTTTGTGAGAGGGCTCATGTTCTATTACGGGTTAGATTTTCATGATCTAGCTCCGGACGCTATCCTCCATATCTCGTCGTTCATCATTGTGTGCGAAGCTTTTCTCCATGTCACCCCACACTTCAGCTTATGGCTCAAGACCTTCAATGTGAAGCTGAAGATGATTGAGGGGAGACACGCGGAGTGTGGAGGTGCTGTAATAAGCAGGAATGCCGATGCCCCATGGCCAGAGGGCTCCTTCCCAGAGGAGTCCGATCTATGGCAGCGGAGGTGGTTTTACGTCACGGCTCCCAGAGGCACAAAGTGGGTAGCTGTCCCAGACTTCCGTTCGGGCCCTCCTTCTCAACTGGCATCGTGGACCAATATAGGACGGGATTGGGGATCTGCTAGTGATGTACCAACATTGCAGAGCCGTATCTGGGAGCTTCTTGAGAGGGACATTAGCCTTGTCAGCATAATTCAAGTAATGCTAATCCGACGGATGTTGCCGCGCAAACGCCGGCCTCTCCAGATGTGGGAGTTCAATCCGGAAGGTCCGCGGACTATTCTGCACTTCTTCGGCCTGACGCTCCAAGGGATGTGTAAATTATTCTTCGGACCGCAAGTAAAGTGTCCGGATACCACCGAAGATGCGGGCCTGAGTTGCAATCGCCCAGATACCCAAGTAAGTAACCCACAAAACGAACACTTCATCTATTTTTGTCATAGTCATTATTCTGAAAATCTTCCGTGGGCAGGAATGGCTTAGCAAGGTGGAGAGAATCATGTGTCCGACGCCACTTCTCGAAGGCTCGCCAAGTCTCACCATAGCCATGATGCTAGGTCGTGTGCTAAGCAAATTGCCCTCAGGGAAAGGCGAAGGGAAGAACAGGGAAGCAGAACTTCACACATTGTGCATCCAAACCGGGGGAATTGCTACCTCCCCAAAGGGGGATAGCCGAGAAGAGGAATCTAAGGCCTCCTCCCCTCGCGGGAAGAAGAGGGCCACCTCCGAAGACTTGGAGATGGAGGAGCCCAAACAGGGGAAGAAATCTTCACCATGGGGCCCTGCCCCGAAGGGCGTCCTCAATGCGTCATGCCCGCCAACGGGCCAGCCCTCAGCCGAGCTATAAGTTCATCGTAAATATGAAGGTACTACTTTTCTCCGAGAACTATAACCAGGATCCATTATTTGCAGTCCGGCTAGCAGCTCTTCTCGATAGAGTTCATCTTTGGGGGATCTCCTTCCGGAGATGATGGAAAGTTACACCCCACCAACTTCTCCGCCTCATGAGGTGGGCGACCCCGAGGTGTCGTCACGGAGGAGTCCGGATCTGCCGAAGCCAGAAGCTAATCCTTCGGCCGCCTTGAGCCCGGAGTGCTCGGCTCCCACGGGGGGCGATGAGAAGGGTCCAACACAGTTCGGTGTCCGGCCGGACACACTGACAGGACTTCTGGAGCAAGCTGCTCTCTCGAAGGAGCACCGTTCATTAATGAGAATGGTGCTCGAGAAGATTTCCTCCACCACAAGCGGGTTGAATGAAGCCTTTACGAGCCTGCTTAAAGGTTTTGAGGTATGTAATGAAAAATACGTCATTTTTGGCTATGACGCACGCGCTAGGTGTGCTCCATATGGATGTAGCCCCTGAGACTCTGGTTGCCCGCCCTAGGTGGCAAATGGAGGATCATATTGTGTAAGTAATGATTGCGCTATATTTATGCGCGGGTGTCCAAGGATCCAGCAGCCGACCGGTCCGTTGAAGTTGCCGAACTAAGGAGGCAAATTGGGGTTATTGACGCCGATATCACATTGGTGAACGAGCGGCTTAACGAGTCACAAGGTATGTGCTCTGCTATCCTTTATTATTTATTATTTTTTATAGGAAAAATTTGAGAGGAGTATAATATTAATGTGATATGCTTGGGCTGCAGACGGTGCTGCTGCCGTGGAAGCCCTGAGGGTGGAACTTGCCTTGGCCAAGGAACAGGCCCGGGCGAGCAATGCGGCTGCCCTAAATGCAGTCGAAGAGTTGAGAGCCGAATAGGCTGCTCATTGCCGAAGCGAAGAGAAAATAGCCGAAATGGCTGTGGAGCTAAAAAACACCGCCAACCATTATGAGCTTCTTGAAAAAGAAAATCATGCGAATAAAGATGACCTAAAGAAGGCCCTTGATGTGGCCAAGGAGACGCGTTCCGACCTTAGGGATGCGCGGGAGGAGCTTCGACAGGCCGGAGAAATCGCGGCTGGAAACCCCTATTTGTTGCGGGTGAAGTTTTTAGATCCGTAGTATGCTCCTCTGGATCGACGCTGGAGTCCTGTAGACGCCTATGTGGATTTGTCGAAGGCTGCGGCTGATGCAGCCAAGTTTTTTGAGGATCAAAAAGATGATGAAGTGGAAAAGCTGTTCTGGTGGCAGTTCAGCGCTCCAACGTGAAAATTGCCTTTGATTGAGAACATGGTTTTTGTGGCCGAGCTCCACAGGCTATCCGGTCTTGCAATGCGGTCTGTAATAGACCATCTATGGCCGAAGGGGCCTAAGCCGGGCAGTTATTTTGGTTTGGTGCAACAATTCCTTGGTGCCGTATCGCAGATCGATTCCATGAAGAGGTCGGCGTGCATAGAGGGTGCACGGATGGCTCTTTCCCGTGTTAAAGCATACTGGACAGATATGGAGGCCACCATCATTGCGACCCAGAATCCGGCGGGCGGCCAGGATCCGGCCGAGCACATCTTGGAGCAAGTAGTAGAAGGTGCTCGCTTAATAGAGGCTTAGTGCTCGAAGAATATCAAGTTCGAGTGACAAATTGTAAAACAATGTTATTTTGGTTATGTAGGCTATATTTATACTTTTTGCCCAAAAGTATTGTTGGGCCTCCTGTGCGGCCGTTTTTTATGTATATGTGTAATCTGAAAGTTAGCAGTCGTTGGCTTCAGCCCCCACGCATACAATGCGGGGGTGTTCACGAAAAATATGCGTAATCACACTTGATCCAACGTCTTGGTCCATTAAGGAGGTGATCGCACGTCGAACTAGGCAACCGGACTATATAGCTGTAACACTTTCACTTTGCCATAGGAGTTTGATGGTGGGGCTATTAATTAGCCCCTGGTACCTTTGCGTGCATCCAAATACGGGCGCGTGTGTACATGACCGGGAAACGGTCCTTCGTTAATGCGGAGGAATCCTAGAGATTCTGATACGTCTTCGAGTGGTTGAACAGTCTCTCGCTATATCATGACAGTCAGTTTTTGGCTTTCTCTATTGAGGTGCTCGTCCGGAATAACCAGGGCACAATTGTAGTAGTTCTCCTTTGGCCGCCTTAGCCGATAAGAACGGAACGTAAGGCGGCGAACCCAGGAGCCGGGTAAACCAAACATTTGACCAAAGACATGATTCGGAGCTGATGCATATAAGGCCAAACTCGCGACGCCGAACACTCCCGAAGGTATTCGGACTTTATAACATATACTGAGCCGAGTAACTCCCTTTATTCTGAACCCTGTATTCCCAGGTACGTGCATTAGTCTGTCGTGGCGAAATGCCAATAACGGCAGTATCCTCTGTGGGTGTAGTACCCATGGGATGTGTAAGCAACAAGAGACAATAAAAAAGGTTTACACAGGGGCTTAATCTAAAGAGAAAGCTTTGAGCGGGGTCCTGCTGCACGTTTGTGCCTTTGTCCCCGTTGTGCCGTGTCCTGGGAGGGTGTCGCACAAATGACGTCTGTAAAAAGAAAAAACTCATGTAGAAGAGTGTGACATAAGCGTGCGAAAAGTTGGCTATCACTAATGGATAGTAAAATTGTAAGACATTGGCATGTTAATAAGGTCAGGCCAGGAATTGGGATTTATTAATTATCTATAGCCCCTTGTGTCCTCTATGGGATTACATGTGTGGCGCCTAGATAAGGTTTATCTGGGCTGCTGGACTTGTCTAACCGTGTCTGTGGTCTTAATGACCAGTCATGTTTTCAGGTATTAGAGGCCGCTTAAAGTCCGGCGGCTTGAGCCGTCGCATATTCTTCCGCGCGTAAGGAACGCTCTGTGTTTCCGTTAACGGTGATGATGCCACGTGGACCGGGCATCTTGAGTTTAAGGTAGGCATAGTGCGGTACTGCGTTGAAGTGGGTGAAGGCCGTTTTCCCAAGCAGTGCATGATAGCCGCTTTGGAGGGGAGCGATGGTGAAGAGCAGTTCTTTGCTTCCGGAGTTGCCTGGGGAACCGAATGTTACTTCCAGTATGAGGGAGCCCCTGCCGTAGGCTTCAGTGCCTGGTATCACCCCTTCAAAGGTGGTGTTACTTTGGATGATTCTCGATGGGTCTATCCCCATCCTGTGGATAGTGTCCTGGTATATTAGGTTAAGACTACTGCCGCCGTCCATGAGGACGTGAGTGAGATGGTATCCATCGATTATTGGGTCGAGCAACAAGGCAGCTGATCCTTTGTGCTGGGCAGTCCCTGTGATCGAAAGTGATCGGGCAAGCTGACCAGTGGTTAAGTTTGGGTGCGACGGGCTCCACAGCGTATGCGTCTCTGAGTGCGCAGTCGCGCCTTCTCGTGGATGTGTGAGCGTGTGGATCATGTTTACCGTTTTCACCTCTGGGGGGAATTTTTTTTCTCCCCCAGTGTTCGGCTGGCGATTCTCATCTTCATCTTCACTTGGTGTTTCTCTTTCCTTGTGTTCGGCATTTCACTTTCCGGCCTGCTTGAAGACTCGACATTCTTTGTGAGTGTGGTTCGCAGGTTTTCCGGGGGTGCCATGAATTTGGCATAGTCTGTCCAGGACTTTGTTCAGGCCGGACGGTCCTTCTTTGCCGCCTTTAAGTGGCTTCTTTTGTGGACCGGGTTGAGAGCCCCTGAATCCGGTGTTGACCGTTGTGTTGTCCGTACTTTCTTCCATGTTCTGACGTTTCTTTTTGTTACGCCGTGGCCTCCCGTTGCCATCCCTGATTTCGGATGTACTTGGGTCGCTGGTGCCTTTACGGGCCAACCAGCTATCTTCGCCTGCACCAAAACGGGTCATAAGGCTTGTTAAGGCTGCCATTGTCGTCGGTTTTTCTTGGCTGAGGTGTCTGGCGAGCCATGTTGGAAATATGCCCTAGAGGCAATAATAAAAGTATTATTATTATATTTCCTTGTTCATGATAATTGTCTTTTATTCATGCTATAACTGTATTATCCGGAAATCATAATACACATGTGAATACATAGACCACAATATGTCCCTAGTGAGCCTCTAGTTGACTAGCTCATTGTGATCAACAGATAGTCATGGTTTCCTGGCTATGGACATTGGATGTCGTTGATAACGGGATCACATCATTAGGAGAATGATGTGATGGACAAGACCCAATCCTAAGACTAGCACAAAAGATCGTGTAGTTCATTTGCTAGAGCTTTGCCAATGTCAAGTATCTCTTCCTTCGACCATGAGAGCGTGTAAGTCCTGGATACCGTAGGAGTGCTTTGGGTGTATCAAACGTCACAACGTAACTGGGTGACTATAAAGGTGCACTACAGGTATCTCCAAAAGTATCTATTGTTTTATGCGGATCGAGACTGGGATTTGTCACTCCGTGTAAACGGAGAGGTATCTCTGGGCCCACTCGGTAGGACATCATCATATACGCAATGTGACCAAGGAGTTGATCACGGGATGATGTGTTACGGAACGAGTAAAGTGACTTGCCGGTAACGAGATTGAACAAGGTATTGGATACCGACGATCGAATCTCGGGCAAGTAACATACCGATAGACAAAGGGAATTGAATACGGGATTGATTAAGTCCTTGACATCGTGGTTCATCCGATGAGATCATCGTGGAACATGTGGGATCCATCATGGGTATCCAGATCCCGCTGTTGGTTATTGACCGGAGAACGTCTCGGTCATGTCTACATGTCTCCCGAACCCATAGGGTCTACACACTTAAGGTTCGATGACGCTAGGGTTATAAAGGAAGTTTGTATGTGGTTACCAAATGTTGTTCGGAGTCCCGGATGAGATCCCAGACGCCACGAGGAGTTCCGGAATGGTCCGGAGGTAAAGATTTATATATGGGAAGTCCTATTTTGGCCACCGGAAAATGTTCGGGATTTTTCGGTATTGTACCGGGAAGGTTCTAGAAGGTTCCGGAGTGGGGGCCACCTGCATGGGGGGACCCACATGGACGTGGGTAGTGGGGGCAAGGCCCCACACCCCTGGTCAAGGCGCACCAAGATCCCCCCTTAGAAGGAATAAGATCATATCCCGAAGGGATAAGATCAAGATCCCTAAAAAGGGGGGATAACAATCGGTGGGGAAGGAAATAATGAGATTTCTTTCCTCCCACCTTGGCCAACGCCCCAATGGACTTGGAGGGAAAGAAACCAGCCCCTCCACCCCTATATATAGTGGGGAGGCGCATGGGAGCTATAGACGAAGTTATGGCGCAGCCCTCCCCCTCTCCCATGTCGTCCTCCTCTCCCGTGGTGCTTGGCGAAGCCCTGCAGGATTGCCACGCTCCTCCACCACCACCACGCCGTTGTGCTGCTGCTGGATGGAGTCTTCCTCAACCTCTCCCTCTCTCCTTGCTGGATCAAGGCGTGGGATACGTCACCGGGCTGTACGTGTGTTGAACGCGGAGGTGCCGTGCGTTCGGCACTTGATCATCGGTGATTTGAATCACGACGAGTACGACTTCACCAACCCTGTTCACTTGAACGCTTCCGCTTAGCGATCTACAAGGGTATGTAGATGCACTCTCCTTCTACTCGTAGCTGGTCTCTCCATAGATAGATCTTGGTGACACGTAGGAAAATTTTGAATTTCTGCTACGTTCCCCAACAGTGGCATCATGAGCTAGGTCTATTGCGTAGATTCTTTGCACGAGTAGAACACAAAGTAGTTGTGGGCGTTGATGTTGTTCAATATGCTTACCGTTACTAGTCCAATCTTGTTTCGACGGTATTGTGGGATGAAGCGGCCCGGACCGACCTTACACGTACTCTTACGTGAGACAGGTTCCACCGATTGACATGCACTTGGTGCATAAGGTGGCTAGCGGGTGCCAGTCTCTCCCACTTTAGTCGGAGCGGATTCGATGAAAAGGGTCCTTATGAAGGGTAAATAGCAATTGGCATATCACGTTGTGGTTTTGCGTAGGTAAGAAACGTTCTTGCTAGAAACCATAGCAGCCACGTAAAACATGCAGACAACAATTAGAGGACGTCTAACTTGTTTTTGCAGGGTATGCTATGTGATGTGATATGGCCAAAAGGATGTGATGAATGATATATGTGATGTATGAGATTGATCATGTTCTTGTAATAGGATTCACGACTTGCATGTCGATGAGTATGACAACCGGCAGGAGCCATAGGAGTTGTCTTTATTTATTGTATGACCTGCGTGTCATTAAAGAACGCCATGTAAACTACTTTACTTTATTGCTAAACGCGTTAGTCATAGAAGTAGAAGTAGTCGTTGGCGTGAGAACTTCATGAAGACACGATGATGGAGATCATGATGATGGAGATCATGGTGTCATGCCGGTGACAAGATGATCATGGAGCCCCGAAGATGAAGATCAAAGGAGCTATATGATATTGGCCATATCATGTCACTACTCTATTTGATTGCATGTGATGTTTATCATGTTTATGCATCTTGTTTGCTTAGAACGACGGTAGTAAATAAGATGATCCCTTACAACAATTTCAAGAAGTGTTCTCCCCTAACTGTGCACCGTTGCTACAGTTCGTCGCTTCTAAGCACCACATGATGATCGGGTGTGATGGATTCTTATACAACGGGTGTAAGACAGTTTTACACAGCGAAAACACTTCGGGTTAACTTGACGAGCCTAGCATGTACAGACATGGCCTCGGAACACGGAGACCGAAAGGTCGAGCATGAGTCGTATAGTAGATACGATCAACATGAAGATGTTCACCGATGATGACTAGTCCGTCTCACGTGATGATCGGACACGGCCTAGTTGACTCGGATCATGTAATCACTTAGATGACCAGAGGGATGTCTATCTAAGTGGGAGTTCATAAGATGAACTTAATTATCTTGAACATAGTCAAAAGATTCTTTGCAAATTATGTCGTAGCTCGCGCTTTAGTTCTACTGTTTAGTTATGTTCCTAGAGAAAATATAGTTGAAAGTTGACAGTAGCGATTATGCGGACAGTAGAAAGCTTATGTCCTTAATGCACCGCTCAGTGTGCTGAACCCCAAACCTCGTCTGTGGATGTTGTGAACATCGGACATACACGTTTTGATAACTACGTGATAGTTCAGTTAAACGGTTTAGAGTTGAGGCACCAAAGACGTTTTCGAAACATCGCGGAACATATGAGATGTTTCGAGGGCTGAAATTGGGATTTCAGGCTCGTGCCCACGTCAAGAGGTATAAGACCTCCGATGATTTTCTTAGCCTGCAGACTAAGGAGAAAAGCTCAATTGTTGTGCTTGTGCTCAGATTGTCTGAGTACAACAATCGCTTGAATCGAGTGGGAGTTGATCTTCCAGATGAAATAGTGATGGTTCTTCGAAGTCATTACCACCAAGCTACTAGAGCTTCGTGATGAACTATGATATATCAGGGACATATATGATTATCCTTGAGATATTCGCGATGTTTGACACCACGAAAGTAGAAATCAAGAAGGAGCATCAATTGTTGATGGTTGGTGAAACCACTAGTTTCAAGAAGGGCAAGGGCAAGAAGGGATACTTCATGAAACGGCAATTCAGCTGCTGCTCTAGTGAACAAACCCAAGGTTGAACCCAAACCCGAGACTAAGTGCTTCTTTAATAAGGGGAACAACCACTGGAGCAGAATTACCCTAGATACTTGGTAGATGAGAAGGCTGGCAAAGTCGATATAAGTATATTGGATATACATTATGTTAATGTGTACTTTACTAGTACTCCTAGTAGCACCAGGGTATTAAGATACCGGTTCGGTTGCTAAGTGTTAGTAACTCGAAATAAAAGGCTACGGAATAAACGGAGACTAGCTAAAGGTGAGCTGACGATATATGTTGGAAGTGTTTCCAAGTTTGATGTGATCAAACATCGCACGCTCCCTCTACCATCAAGATTAGTATTGAACCTGAATGGTTTATTGAATCTCGATCGTAGTGATACACATTTTCATTCCAAAAGATATAAGATAGTAATGATAGTACCACTTACTTGTGGCACTGCCATGTAAGTCATATTGGTGTAAAACGCATGAAGAAGCTCCATGTTGATGGATCTTTGGACTCACACGTTTTTGAAAAGTTTGAGACATGCGAACCATGTCTATTGGTGTATATGCATGAAGAAACTCCATGCAAATGGATCGTTCGGACTCACTTGATTTTGAATCACTTGAGATATGCAAATCATACCACATGGGCAAGATGACTGAAAAGCCTCATTTTCAGTAAGATGGAACAAGATAGCAACTTGTTGGAAGTAACACATTTTGAAGTGTGCAGTCGAATGAGTGCTGAGGCATGCAGTGAATATCATTATGTTCTTACTTCACAGATGATTCGAGTAAATGTTGAGTATATTTACTTGATGAAACACAAGTCTGAATTATTGAATGGTTCAAGTAATTTCAGAGTGAAGTAGCAGATCATTGTGACAAGAGGATAAAATGTCTATGATATGATCATAGAGATGAATATCTGAGTTACGAGTTTTGGCACACAATTAAGACATTGTGGAAATTGTTTCGCAATTAATACCGCCTGGAACACCATAATGTGATGGTGTGTCCGAACATCATAGTTGCACCCTATTGGATATGGTGCGTACCATGATGTCTCTTATCGAATTACCACTATCGTTCATGGGTTAGGCATTAGAGACAACCACATTCACTTTAAATAGGGCACCACGTAATTCCGTTGAGATGACACCATATGAACTATGGTTTAGAGAAACCTAAGTTGTCGTTTCTTAAAAGTTTGGGGCTGCGACGCTTATATGAAAAAGTTTCAGGTTGATAAGCTCGAACCCAAAGCGGATAAAATGCATCTTCATAGGAAACCCAAAACAGTTGGGTATACCTCCTAATTCAGATCCGAAAGCAATATGGATTGTTTCTAGAATCGGGTCCTTTCTCGAGGAAAAGTTTCTCTCGAAAGAATTGAGTGGGAGGATGGTGGAGACTTGATGAGGTTATTGAACCGTCTCTTTAATTAGTGTGTGACAGGGCACAGGGAGTTGTTCCTGTGGCACCTACACCAATTGAAGTGGAAGCTTATGATATTGATCATGAAACTTCGGATCAAGTCACTCCCAAACCTCGTAGGATGACAAGGATGCGTACTACTTCAGAGTGGTACGTAATCCTGTCTTGAAGGTCATGTTGCTAGACAACAATGAACCTACGAGCTATGGAGAAGCGATGGTGGGCCCGGATTCCGATAAATGGCTTGAGGCCATAAAATCCGAGAGAGGATCCATGTATGAAAACAAAGTGTAGACTTTGGCAGAATGGCTCGATGGTCGTAAGGCTAATGAGTACAGATGGATTTCAAAAGGAAGACGGACAATGATGGTAAATGTCACCATTAAGAAAGCTCGACTTGTCGTTAAGATGTTTTTCGACAAGTTCAAGGAGTTGACTACGATGAGATTTTCTCACTCGTAGCGATGCTAAGAGTCTGTTGGAATTATATTAGCAATTACTGCATTATTTATGAAATCTTGCAGATAGGATGTCAAAACATTGTTTCCTCGACGATTTTAATGAGGAAAGGTTGTATGTGATACAACCGGAAGGTTTTGTCAATCCCGAAAGATGCTAATAGGTATGCAAATCTCCAGCAATCCTTCTAAGGACTGGAGTGAGCATCTCGGAGTTGGAATGTATGCTTTGATGATGATCAAAAATTTTGGGTTTGTACAAAGTTTATGAGAAACTTGTATTTCCAAAGAAGTGAGTGGGAGCACTATAGAATTTCTGATGAGTATATGTTGTTGACATATTGTTGATCAGAAATGACGTAGAATTTCTGGAAAGCATATAGGGTTATTTTGAAAGTGTTTTTCAATGGAAAGCCTGGATTAAGCTACTTGAACATTGAGCATCAAGATCTATAAGGATAGATCAAAATGCTTGATAATACTTTCAAATGAGCACATACCTTGACATGATCTTGAAGGTGTTCAAGATGGACCAGTCAAAGAAGGAGTTCTTGCCTGAGTTGTAAGGTACGAAGTTAAGACTTAAAGCTCGACCACGGCAGAATAGAGAGAAAGGACGAAGGTCGTCCCCTATGCTTAAGACGTAGGCTCTTCAGTATGCTATGCTGTGTACCGCACCTGAAGTGTTCCTTGCCATGAGTCAGTCAAGGGGTACAAGAGTGATCCAAGAATGGCTCACAGGACAGCGGTCAAAGTTATCCTTAGTAACTAGTGGACTAAGGAATTTTCTCGATTATGGAGGTGGTAAAAGAGTTCGTCGTAAAGGTTACGACGATGCAAGCTTGACACCTATCCGGATAGCTCTGAGTAGAGAGACCGGATACATATAATGGAGCAATAATTTAGAATAGCTCCAAGTAGAACAGTTGTTTGGAATAGCTCCAAATAGAGCGTGGTAGCTGCATCTAGGAGATGACATAGAGATTTGTAAAACACACACGGATCTGAAAGGTTCGGACCCGTTGACTAAAACATCTCTCACAAGCAACATGATCAAACCTAAAACTCATTGAGTATTAATCACAGAGTGATGTGAACTAGACTACTCATTCTAGTAAACTCTTGGGTGTTAGTCACATGGCGATGTGACCTGTGAGTGTTAATCACATGGCGATGTGAACTAGATTATTGACTCTAGTGCAAGTGGGAGACTGTTGGAAATATGCCCTAGAGGCAATAATAAAAGTATTATTATTATATTTCCTTGTTCATGATAATTGTCTTTTATTCATGCTATAACTGTATTATCCGGAAATCGTAATACACGTGTGAATACATAGACCACAATATGTCCCTAGTGAGCCTCTAGTTGACTAGCTCGTTGTGATCAACAGATAGTCATGGTTTCCTGGCTATGGACATTGGATGTCATTGATAACGGGATCACATCATTAGGAGAATGATGTGATGGACAAGACCCAATCCTAAGACTAGCACAAAAGATCGTGTAGTTCATTTGCTAGAGCTTTGCCAATGTCAAGTATCTCTTCCTTCGACCATGAGAGCGTGTAACTCCTGGATACCATAGGAGTGCTTTGGGTGTATCAAACGTCACAACGTAACTGGGTGACTATAAAGGTGCACTACAGGTATCTCCGAAAGTATCTATTGTTTTATGCGGATCGAGACTGGGATTTGTCACTCCGTGTAAACGGAGAGGTATCTCTGGGCCCACTCGGTAGGACATCATCATATGCGCAATGTGACCAAGGAGTTGATCACGGGATGATGTGTTACAGAACGAGTAAAGTGACTTGCCGGTAACGAGATTGAACAAGGTATTGGATACCGACGATCGAATCTCGGGCAAGTAACATACCGATAGACAAAGGGAATTGAATACAGGATTGATTAAGTCCTTGACATCGTGGTTCATCCGATGAGATCATCGTGGAACATGTGGGAGCCATCATGGGTATCCAGATCCCGCTGTTGGTTATTGACCGGAGAACGTCTCGGTCATGTCTACATGTCTCCCGAACCCGTAGGGTCTACACACTTAAGGTTCGATGACGCTAGGGTTATAAAGGAAGTTTGTATGTGGTTACCGAATGTTGTTCGGAGTCCCGGATGAGATCCCGGACGTCACGAGGAGTTCCGGAATGGTCCAGAGGTAAAGATTTATATATGGGAAGTCCTATTTTGGCCACCGGAAAATGTTCGGGATTTTTCGGTATTGTACCGGGAAGGTTCTAGAAGGTTCCGGAGTGGGGGCCACCTGCATGGGGGGACCCACATGGACGTGGGTAGTGGGGGCAAGGCCCCACACCCCTGGTCAAGGCGCACCAAGATCCCCCCTTAGAAGGAATAAGATCATATCCCGAAGGGATAAGATCAAGATCCCTAAAAAGGGGGGATAACAATCGGTGGGGAAGGAAATAATGAGATTTCTTTCCTCCCACCTTGGCCAATGCCCCAATGGACTTGGAGGGCAAGAAACCAGCCCCTCCACCCCTATATATAGTGGGGAGGCGCATGGGAGCTATAGACGAACTTATGGCGCAGCCCTCCCCCTCTCCCAAGTCGTCCTCCTCTCCCGTGGTGCTTGGCGAAGCCCTGCAGGATTGCCACGCTCCTCCACCACCACCACGCCGTTGTGCTGCTGCTGGATGGAGTCTTCCTCAACCTCTCCCTCTCTCCTTGCTGGATCAAGGCGTGGGATACGTCACCGGTCTGTACGTGTGTTGAATGCGGAGGTGTCGTGCGTTCGGCACTTGATCATCGGTGATTTGAATCACGACGAGTACGACTTCACCAACCCCGTTCACTTGAACGCTTCCGCTTAGAGATCTACAAGGGTATGTAGATGCACTCTCCTTCTACTCGTAGCTGGTCTCTCCATAGATAGATCTTGGTGACACGTAGGAAAATTTTGAATTTCTGCTACGTTCCCCAACAGTGGCATCATGAGCTACGTTCCGTCGTATGCCTCTATGTTCACAGGTTTAAAACCCTGTGGAAATTCATGGTCTAGCACCTCTTCGGTGAAGCACGAGGGGTGAGCAGCTCCTCTGTATCTGGACATGTAGTGGCGTGCCGTCAGCTGTTGTTGTGTCCGGTGCTGATTCCGAACTGGTATCCGATCGGTATGATCATTTTGGTGACCATAGTCCTGCGCCGGGGTGTGTCCTTTAGATCCATAGATGGACCTAGCCGTGCCGGCCTTTTTATCCAGGAGCTCGCATAAATCATGTGCAGCGTCGGTAGCTGCTCTATTGCGATTACAAAGTGGTTTGTCCGGCCTCCTGGCCGTATTGTTCTTTGGTGGAACGGCCTCATCGTCGAATTCTGGCAGCAGCTTGCGTTTTGGATAGCTCTTTGTGTGGCGATCATCGTCATACTTTTCTTCAGTGTCTAGCACTTTATTCCATCTGCGATTGAGCGTTTCCTGTGCGGCCTTAAGCCGTTGCTTCTGCTTCTTTAGACTTCCCGCAATGGCCATAAGCTTTCTGTGGAGGTTATCTCGTTCCAAACGTGTTTTCGGGATGATGAGTGCATCGTCGTCCGGACTGTGCTCTTGTCCCGGGGCGATTTGATGAATTCGTCCCTCAGGATCATTGTGATCGGGCGTCTGCTCTGAGCTGTGTTTGGCATGACCTGGCTCATCCTGCTCCATTGCTGGGTCCATATGGTTGTTGTTTCCTTCAGATATGGCTGGGGTGTCGATCTTTCAAGCGCCATTATCGCTATTTTTACTGTTGCTGGACTTGGAGCGGCGTCTGCACCGTCGTTTTGGCCCTTGCCCGGGGGTTTTGTCCTCCGGTTTGTCGTTGTCGTCCTCCTTAGGCGTATCCACCATGTATATATCATATGATGAGGTGGCAGTCCAGCGCCCTGTTGGTTCTGAATCGTCTCCTGCGCCGACGTCCATATCGTCAGTATCATCGGAGTCAAAGTCAAGCATGTCCGACTTTAATGAGTTCAGCATGTCGCCAAAGGGAGAGCACTGGAAGATAACCACAGCGGTGAACTCCATTACCGGAACCCAACCAGATTCGGCAGGCTCGGGAGTGCGCGGACTGGAACCTACGGCCGGATACGAGTCCGGGGGTCCAGTGTCACAGGCTTCCTTGGGGGTGAGGCCTGTGTTCGGCTCTACCGCCGATGAGTGTGCGGCCTCTGGGGCAGGGTCCATCCACCCGTCCTCGGGCGACGCAATCTGCTCCGGATTTAGATCCGGGGCTCCTGGAGGGGTGATATCCCGAGCATTGTCCGACAGCAGGTCTAAGCTGTGCTCATCGTGACTATCTGGCGCTCCTGGAGCAGGCCCGAATCCGTTGAAGATCAAGTCTCCACGGATATCGGGTGTTTAGTTCAAGTTTCCGAACCTGACCTGGTGGCCAGAGACGTAGCTGTCGATCTACTCTAGATGGCCAACCGAATTGGCCCACAGTGCGAAGCCGCCGAACACGAAGATCTGTCCGGGGAGAAAAGTCTCACCCTGGACCACATTGTTGTTGATGATTGAAGGAGCCATCAAGCATTGCCGCAACGACACAGAGGAACTCTCAATGAAAGCACCATTGTCGGTGTCAAAACCGGCGGATCTCGGGTAGGGGGTCCCGATCTGTGCGTCTAAGGATAATGGTAACAGGAGGCAAGGGACACGATGTTTTACCTAGGTTCAGGCCCTCTTGATGGAGGTAAAACCCTACTTCGTGCTTGATTGATATTGATGATATGGGTATTACAAGAGTTGATCTACCACGAGATCATAGAGGCTAAACCCTATAAGCTAGCCTATGATGATTATGATTATGTCTCTAAGGACTAAACTCTCTGGTCTATATAGACACCGGAGAGGGCTAGGGTTTACATGGAGTCGGTTACAAAGAAGGAAATATAATATCCGGATTGCCAAGCTTGTCTTCCACGCAAAGGAGAGTCCCATCCGGACACGGGACGAAGTCTTGAGTCTTGTATCTTCACAGTCCAACAGTCCGGACAAAGTATATAGTCCGGCTGTCCGGATACCCCCTAATCAAGGACTCCCTCAATCACCACCGCCGGTCTCGCCCGCCACGGCCGATGATGCGCTCATGTCTCGCCACCCCTGCGGTCATGGCGCACCTCGGAGGATGCGGCACGCTCTCCTGAGCACCCCGGTATGTCGGGCGTCGCCAGAGGTGGCCGGTACCACCGGGGGGAAACGCCAATGCCCGCTCGGCCTCACCTTTCCTGCCTCTGCTCTATTTGAGCGGGAGGTAGGAGACGTCTTGAGCATTGGGCCCCGCTCGTCAGCGACCCGGTGGGTGGACCCCGCCCGTTTAAGTGGAGACAGACCGGGTGTAAACCTGCTTCCCCCGCAGCGAATGCATATTCAACCAGGGGCGTCTTCAACGTCGCCCCTGCCACCCGTGCAGCTGAGCCGCTGGGTCAGCACTGTCTATCTCCTGCCCGGCACGGAAGATAACGGTAAAGCCCATTTTCATTTCTTTTTATTTTCTAGTGAGTTTCAAAAAGCCATAAACAATTTAAACGGACTCCAAATTTGATGATTCAAATTTCTACCTGTTCATAAATTAGTTATCCATCACAGGGTGCAATTTGCACATTTTTCCAGAAAATTTGTCTTCACAAGTAATTATCAAATCCCATATCTTCCATTTCTGTGATAAATTTAGAAAATCACAAAGAGCTCAGATTTAATCCAAATGCCATGATTCAAGTTCCTAGATACTTCTAGGTCCATAACTTAGTTTTTGGACATTTTTCCCAATACTTTCTGTGCCACATGAAATATTGGTCCATTTCTCCATATATTGCCAACTTTGCAAATTCATAGGAAAATCATTTGAACTCCATATCCAGTGAAACCAACTCCTAGGTGCTTCTAAAATCATTCCTTGTTAAATGGGTGTATTTGATGATTTTTCAAAATAATATTTCTGTACACTTCTTGCAAATCCAAAAATACCTTAATTCCATCATATTGAAATGTTCAGAGATATCCATAGATCAAATCCCAATGAAACCACTTTGGTCATTACTCATATGACCAATGGTATCCTAGAAAAGTCCAACTTGCATTTTAGAGAACTTTTATTGTTTTCCCTTGTTGTGTTGCTTATTATGATTGTTTTCGGTGTTAGTTGACGAAGTAGACGGAGTACTTGGAGAAGGACCAGAAGATTTCAATACTCTGATGAACCAGGCAAGCAACCCTTTGACCATGATGAACCCTTTTTATCATAGTAGCATTTCTTTCCGTGATTGTTGAATGCATGATATCTTGAATGGCAACCTTGCTAGGTTTGCCTTTGTTGCATACCTCGTTGATACTTGCATTGTTCATGACTCTATCCTTGTTCAGAGTTGTGTTGGTGGGTTGTAGAAATATGCTATAGTTGTTGGCTGAGCAAAATGGGTCAGAGTTATGCATGGTAAGGAACAAGTGTGGTTTGACATACTTGCAGATAGCCCCAGTGGGTGCCACTAATGCCCCTGGGAGATGATGATGAACTAGGTCACTACTTGGTGGAGAGATAGTGTACCGAGGCTTGATGAAAGTGTTGTTTACAGAGATGGATTAGATTTAAGATTTGTTGACTGTCCCAACCCTACATGCACAACCACTCTACCCTTATATGGGAAAGGGCATTATTGATTACCTAGGTCAATACTAGCATGGTGCCCACATTACTAGTGACGGGAGTGATTTGTGGTCACTCTGGGGACGGGGTCGTGCCAGGTAGGGCGGCCATGACTGTTTTTACATGGCACCGGACACACCGTTGGTACCCCGTGCTTGTGATATGTGATGAATATGGGAGCGTGGCTCCACAAAAAGAATTTATTTTGTGACAATGTTGGGCACGAGGGCTACTACCAATCGAGTGGACTCCTTGTTAGTCACGACTAGGGAAAGGTAGTGATCGGGTGCTTACCCGGGGTACTTGAGGTACCGCGGGTCGTGGATGACACAGAAGTTCCCCGGATCTTGTGGGTAAAGTGTGCAACCTCTGCAAAGTGTCAAACTATTCGAATAGCCGTGTCCACGGTCAAGGATAGTTGGGTGGTGCTTCTTAGACTATGTCCATATTTTTCTAAAAAACAATACGGTTTGGTGATATTCTTGATGTGATTCATGAGGAAGTCATGATGAGCTTGAGCATGAGTTGTTCATAACTCTTTCTCGAGGCTGATGTCTGTAACCTCCTGATACTTGCTGCAGACGCATTCATGTCCTTGGAAAATGTTGATCATACTTGCATGAGAAAAACTAGCTTTCCGCAACAATGCCAATTAAGCAGTAGAGCTTTGCATAATTATTTTGTTCTCACTCTTGGGTTGCTTGCGAGTACATTCAAAGTACTCATTGGCTTGCCACTGGTTATTTTATTGGCCAGGCATGAAAGAACATGATATAATGAAGAGTACCTTGGTGACGAACATGCGAGCTAGGACGCTTCCCAGTCAGAATGCCTGTAGGGTTAAGGCAGATGGTATGGGTCGAAGTTATTGACAAAGATTTCCGCTGCAATGTTATACTGAAGACTTGATCATAATGGTCATAATTTATGTAAGATGGTATGTACGGATGTAAGACTCTTGTTATTCAGCTTCTGTGTGTTTAGTGAGCATTGGTCTCTGGGATCACTGTACACGTGCATTCGATGATCACGACTTATGAGTCGGGGTACCCACAGGAACTCTCGAGGTGCGCTGAATGTCAATGTACTTGTTGGAGTTGATCTTGAAACCAGACTTCGTCAGCTTCTTTTTGTCGCCTTCAATGTTGAAACTGGCAAATGTGAACAACTTCTCATGGTTCAGCATCTCGTTGAGGCGCTTGGGCCTGCAAAGGGAGAGACATTTTGAAGATTAGCATTACTTTGATATTTGAATTATTCATTTTTTTTGTTTTACAAGCGATGAATCCATGAAGTAGATGTTTATATAGCATAATTAATGGATGAATGTACTTCGGAAACTAGTAAACAAAGTTCTGAAATTAAATTCAAGTACATCATGTTATTTTTATTTTTGGATTATACATAGTTCGAGTCAATGTTGTATGTGCTGCTTTAGTACTTGTTTAGTTTACTTTTGTTGAATAGGACAACACATAACCAGTGCTTCACCAAGTTATAAGTTTTTTTTGCTTATGAAAATAACATTAGACCAAATTCAGAAAATACTTCACTACATCAAGTTCAGAAACATCTTTTTAATACATCAAGGACATAAACTACACTATCGGATCAATATCAGAAACTACACTAGTACATCAACTTCAGAAATTAATCTTCTGCAAGATTTTTCAAATAGTAATCCAGTGCATCAGGTTCAAAAATATATTTATAGTGTATCTACTTGAAAAAATGCAGTAGTGCATCCACTTTCACAAACCACACTAGTACATCTAGTTGGGAAACAAGTTTGATGAAATTTTCAGGATACAGTACTAATTAAACAGTTGAACCAAACAGTCACCATTTTGTGGCCGCTGCGATGTGGTACACCAAGCAGAGTTCCTCAACGCACAACTGTAGGACTGCTACCATCTGGGAAGGTTCATCTTCACTAGTGTACTGCACACCAACGCTGATGATCCTACGATGCAAGCCGCCAGCCTTCCTCTAGAGCCTGGAGATCATCTCGTCGGCCTTGTTTGGTTGGCTGGTGCAGACGAGTGTCGGTGTCAAAACTGGTGGATCTCGGGTAGGGGCTCCCGATCTGTGCGTCTAAGGCTAATGGTAATAGGAGGCAAGGGACACTTTGTTTTACCCAGGTTCGGGCCCTCTCGATGGAGGTAAAACCCTACTTCCTGCTTGATTGATATTGATGATATGGGTATTACAAGAGTTGATCTACCACGAGATCGTAGAGGCTAAACCCTAGAAGCTAGCCTATGATGATTATGATTCTGTCTCTAAGGACTAAAGTCTCCGGTTTATATATACACCGGAGAGGGCTAGGGTTTACATGGAGTCAGTTACAAAGAAGGAAATATAATATCTGGATCGCCAAGCTTGTCTTCCACGCAAAGGAGAGTCCCATCCGGACATGGGACGAAGTCTTGAGTCTTGTATCTTCACGGTCCAACAGTCCGGCCAAAGTATATAGTCCGGCTGTCTGGATACACCCTAGTCCAGGATTCCCTCCGTAGCCCCTAAACCAAGCTTCAATGGCGATGAGTCCGGTGCGCAATTTTGTCTTCGGCATTGCAAGGCGGGTTCCATCTCCGAATACTCCAAAGTAATTATTGAACACTTAAACCGTGTCTGGATCTGCAAGATGATCTTCACATACCACCATAGAGGAAATGATATTTCACAAATGTAATCTGCTGACAACTTTAGACAACATGACACAACACTACGGTCGGGTCATTATTCGAACCATTTTCCCACAACCAGCCCTAGCGCATATTGCGAGGCGGTTTCATCGGCACATCTTGTCAAAGCAGAGATCATGTCCCCTTATCACGGGATTCCCATCAATACGGGTATGGGTAACCCAACCGCGCAATCAATCGTGGCACTTGGGAAATAAGTGATTCTCAACAGGAAAGTGGGAAGGCGCACCATTCTTGTCGCCTCTATAAAGGGATAAGGATTCCCCATTTTCACCCATGCCTTCTTCCTCCTCTGCTTATCCATTCTCACACCCTCGAGCTCCAGCGCTCTAGTTCACGCTTTCTCCGCACAGTCAAACATGTCCAGAGCAGCAGGCAAGTGGGTGGCCTCCACCGTGAAGGAGGAGCATATTGCAAAGCTCCGGGCGGCCGGATACTTGGCCGCAGACACCGCGCACCAGCTACCGAACGAAGGGCAGATCATTCCAACTCTGGAACCCCACGAGAGGGTCGTGTTTCTCGCCCACTTCGTCCGTGGACCGGGGTTTCCACTTCATCCCTTCGTCCGCGGGCTCATGTTCTACTACAGGCTAGATTTCCATGATCTAGACCCAAATTTCGTCCTCAACATCTCGGCGTTTATCGTCGTGTGCGAGGCCTTCCTCCACATCAAGCCTCACTTAGGCTTGTGGCTACGAATCTTCTGGGTGAAGCCGAAGATCGTGAGCGGCCAACAAGCGGAGTGTGGAGGCGCCATGGTGGGCAAGATGCCCAACTTCCCCTGGCTTGACGGCTCCTTCGCAGAGACCTTGAAAGGGTGGCAGTCGAGGTGGTTCTACATCACCGAGCCGCGCGACGCCAACTGGGTGGCGGCCCCCGAATTCCGATCTGGAATTCCCATGCGGCTCACCTCCTGGGAAAAGAAGGGCCTGGCCTGGGGTGAGCCTACGGAGCTGACCAAACTTCAAAACTATATCAAGAATATGAAGGACAAGAAAATCAATCTAGTCAACATGGTCCAAGTCATGCTAGTCCACCGAATTCTTCCGTGCCAAAGACAGGCTTTTAATCTGTGGGAGTTCGTCCCGACCGAACACCAGACGCTTCAAAAGCTCTACGGCATGACACACAAGGGCGCATGGAAGGCACTATTCAAGGCCTTCGAAATACCTCCTCCCACATTCGAGGACCGTGGACTTCACGCCGCGCGGCTCCCTCGTCCGGTGAGTTTTCTGACTACCATCGGATGCAGTTTTTCCCAATGTACTCATGGGGGAATCTTAAGTCATTCCGGTGAGTTTTCTGACGGCGGAGCGGATTGACTGTCCAGCTCCACTACCAGAAGGTCCAGCAGATGCTCTCCTGACAGAGATGCTAGTCCCGGCTCCCTACAAGGCACCGGAAAAGAAGGCCGAAAAGAAGGCCCCGGGGACCAGGAAGGGTCTTCGGCGTAAGGTCGTACCGGACGCCTCGTTCGAAGACGACGAGGCACACTCCTCCCTCGAAGGGGGGGAGGAAGAGGAAAGGGCCGCCCCATCCGAAGAGGACGAGGGGCCTAGGAAGGCGGCCCAGGGGACCGGGAAGGGTCCCCGGCGCAAGGCCGTCATACCCTCGTCGTCCGAAGACGACGAGGCAGATTCCTCCCACGGAGGCGGGGGGAAACACGAAGAAACTCTGCCTCCCAGCACTGGGGAGGAGAAGAAAAGGAAAGCCGCCCCGGAGGGGGAGGCTAGGATGCCCAAGAAGGGAAAGGCGTCCCTTTCGGAGTACTCCACCATTGCCGCCTATAGCAAGGAGGAGTGGCTGCCTAGGGCAAGCCCCTAGTAAGATCGTAAGTATCCGCACTCTATTGTACTTTAGTACGACTTTGCTTCATAGTCTGTTATAATGCCAAACACGTAAATGCAGTCCAGCCAGGGCCCATCCCGAGGTATCTTCTTCGGATGGGTCCTTGATTGATTCGGCGATGAAGTCGCTCCCGACGGCCACTACCCCTCGTCCTGCGGACGACACGGAGGTGTTGTCCCAAAGGTTCCCCGAGCAGGGGGAGGTGACTCTGGAGACGCCCCAGGGCGAAATCCCAGACGCCGGGTATGCAGGACGTAAGATCCCCCGCGGATTGTGCCGACGAGAGCTGCAGCAAGCCGGGCTCTCAGCCGGACACTATACCGGAACGTCCAATGGTTCCGGATTCGGGCAGGCAGCCCCTCGCTAAGGAGGTGAGCCGTCCGTGTCGATGACTTCCATTATGCCAGAGGCGTTGGATAGTCTACTTGAAGCGCTTCGTGGAGCTTCCATGGATGAAGAGCACCGTACTCTTATGAGTGCGGTGATTCAGAAGGTTCTGTCTGCCAAGAGCAAACTAACCGAAGCCTGCACCAGCCTCCTGACAGGCTTTGAGGTAAGTAATCAAAAATGTATGAAAGTATCACCCGATACGTAGTAGCCCCTGATACTCTGTTTGGTGTTCGGAACGAAAAGCCAAACGGAGGGTCGAATATAATCCGCAGGAGTCTAATAGTAGGTGTGCATGGCCAAGGTCGCCGGACATAAACGGGACCTGGAGCAGGCACAGGGAGAGCTCGGCCTCACGAAGAGGTAGCTCGAAGAGAACAAAGGTGAGTGATACCCCGTTCGCATATCATAAAGAATAGACAAAATTGGTGATTCTAACGACAAAGCATCGTGACTTTGTAATAGGGGCCACAACAGAAGTGGCGTCCCTGAAGAAAGCGTTGTCCAAGACCGAAGACAAGGCGACCGTGGAGCGCATTGAGCGTGAAAAGCAGAATGCTAGGGTGGGCGAGGTACAGCAAGAGCTCTAGGAGCTCGGCAAGAAGTTCGAGTCCGTGGAGCGTGACCTCAAGACGAAGGAGCCTGAGCTTGCGAAGGCCCTTGCGATTGTGAAAGACGCCAAGGCCAAGGCCGAAAAGGCCCAGCAGGAGATCCAGGCGGCCAAGAAGATAGCGGCAGGTAAGACATTCTTTATGCAAAGCAAGCATGTGGAGGAGGCATTTCTCTTACTTACCCGAATTCGGAGCTCTCTAGGGGCATTTGCAGATCTGCCACACAGCATATCAGATGCCGCGGAGTTCTACCATGCCGAGGAAGGGAGATCGACGGAGAAGTTGTTCAGGTCCCAATATGCTGGAGCCGACCACCTGATGCCTCTGAGTGACCAATTGAAGCAATTGGTTGAACTCCATAGGGTGGCCGAAGTGTCTATGAAAGATTTCATAGTCCAGATGTGGCCTGGTGAGCCCTTGCCTGCCAGCTACTTCGGCCTGATAAAGTGGATGGTAAACGCCTGTCAGCGGCTTGAGGTGATCAAGCGATCCGTTTGCATTGAGGGTGCCCGCCAGGCCTTTACCTGTGCGAAGGTGCATTGGGGCAAGCTGGATGCGGAGAAGCTGGTGAAGGACGGGCCGCCGGAGGGCAAGGCGCATCGTTGTCCCGAAAAACATTATGATGGCATTATGAAAGGCGCTCGTCTCGTGGCTGATGAATGTACCAAGGACACGATCCTTGAGTAAATGTACTTCTGTCGTTGTTGTAATATAAAGACGAAGTTACTTGCCCTATATAGCGCTTTTTGATTTAAAATATTACCTTCTATGCGGCTGTTTATAAAATTCTGACTATGCAGCTGAAGGAGGTGTTTAGCGCAGCGAACAAGGCAATCGGACTATGCAGCTTTATAACTTTCACTTAGCCATAGAAGTCTACAATTTTAAATTTCGGCGAAGCCCCTAGAATTCAAAAAGCCGAATTGGGGCGCTATATACGCCTAAATCGGACGAAGCCGATTCCTCGCCTCAAGGGGAAAAATCTTTAAGGATTTTAAGACCTCTCGAACCGCGACCAGCTCTCGCCGCATTATGCCGGTCAGTTTTCGGCTTTCTCTACTGAGGTGCTCGTCCGGAAGAACCGGGACACAATCGCAGTAGTTCTCCCTGCGCTACCTTAGCCGATATAACGGAACATAAGGTAGCAAAACAAGGGAGTCGGGAAAACCCAACTATTGACCCAAGACATGATTCGGAGCTGATGCATATAGTGCTATAAGTTCGGGGTGTCGCACTATTGAAAGTGTCCGGACATGTCTTGACGTGTTATGGGGCGCCATAAGGTGCCCCTGGAAAACTAAATGTACCAATGCGTACGGAAACATTTATAGAAATTTTTTGCAAATAGGAATAATAAGCTGACGCTATATATTATCTCCCATTGATAAATAATACGTCTAAGTGTATGTTTACAATAAATGCGTTAAGCCGAAGTAAATAGGACTGTTTGACATGCCGATCCAAGGGCGGGCTGCATGTAGGTATATAAAACAGGTATAACGATCGTGAACAGATTCCACCTGGTTATTCCCTTTGTGCGCAAAGCCTTTTGCCTCCTTGGTTTTTTCTCCTGTGCGAGTCCGACAATCCGGCTCAGGCTGCCCAAAAGCAGTATCCTGAAAGGTAAAAAAAGGGGGGATTATTAAAGTATGTTGTGGCTGAGCCGCACTATTTGACTGAGTCCCTTATTGTGCCTCCGCCTATGCCCATGGTATATTTAGTGCATAATTGTGTACCCGCAGCACGAATGCTGCCTTGATGGTGCTAGAGCGGAGGCCGGACTGCTAGTCGCGCTCTTGGCATGCCTGGCGATCTTGTTGCAGGGTACTCCGGACTCGCTTGACGGTGTTCGGGGTTGTTGTCGCCGGATTGGTGGTTTGCCGGAGAAGGCCGCCTTGTACTTCCGCTGCGAGGGCTGCAGTATGCTCTTCTGTACGGAGAGAGCGGTCCATGTTTCCGTTAACTGTTATGACCCCGCGCGGTCCTGACATCTTGGGCTTGAGGTATGCATAGTGTGGTACCGCATTGAATCGAGTGAATGTGGTTCGTCCAAGTAGTGTGTGATAACCACTGCGGAAAGGGACGATATTGAAGATTAACTCCTCGCTTCGGAAGTTATCTAGAGATCCGAAGACCACTTCCAGTGTTATGGAGCCCGTGCAACAGGCCTCTACTCCTGGAATTACACCTTTGAAGGTGGTTTTGGTGAGGTTGATCCTTGAAGGGTCGATGCCCATTTTGCGCACTGTGTCCTGATAAGGCAGGTTCAGGCTGCTACTGCCATCCATAAGGACTCACGTGAGGTGGAATCTGTCGATGATTGGGTCTAGGACCAATGCGGCTGAACCGCCGTGACGGATGCTGCTAGGGTGATCCCTACAATCAAAGGTGATCGGATAGGCTGACCATGGGTTGAATTTTGGGGCGACTGGCTCCATCTCATAGACGTCCCGTAGTGCTCGCTTCCGTTTCCGTTTGGGAATATGGGTGGCATAGATCATGTTGACCGTTTTCACCTAGGGAGGAAATTTCTTCTGTCCTCCTGTGTTCGGACGCCGGGGCTCCTCGTCATCGTCGTTGTGCAGCCCCTTGTCCTTGCTTTCAGTGTTTATTTTACCTGCCTGTTTGAACACCCAGCAGTCTCTGTTAGTGTGGTTTGCTGGCTTATCCGGGGTGCCATGAATTTGGCACGAGCGTTCAAGTATGCGGTCCAGACTGGACGGTCCCTGATTGTTTCTTTTGAACGGCTTTTTCCGCTGACTGGATTTCGAGCCACTGAATCCGGCGTTGACCGTCGTGTCTTCGGTGTTGTCACCATTGCTCCGTCGCTTGTGTCTGTTGCGCCGTGGCTTGCCGTTATTGTCGCGGACGTCTGAGGTGCCTGAATTTATTGGCGTGGTGCTACTGCGAGCCAGCCAGATGTCCTCGCCCACGCAAAAGCGGGTCATGAGTGTCGTGAGGGCCACCATGGACTTTGGTTTTTCCTAGACAAGGTGTCGGGCGAGCCACTCGTCGCGGATATTATGCTTGAAGGCCACCAGGGCTTCGGCGTCTGGACAGTCGACTATTTGGTTCAGGAACCGAGTCCAGAATTTCCTGGCTGACTCTCCGGGCTGTTGGGTAATGTGGCTCAAGTCATCGGCATCTGGTGGTCGCACGTACGTGCCCTGGAAGTTTTCGAGGAACGCGTCCTCCGGGTTTTCCCAACTGCCAATGGAATTTGCCGACAGGCTGTTTATCCAGTGCCTTGCCGGTCCTTTGAGCTTGAGGGGAAGGTACTTGATGGCGTGTAGATCGTCACCACGGGCCATGTGAATGTGGAGAAGGAAATCTTCGACCCATACTGCGGGGTCTGTTGTGCCATCGTATGATTCAATGTTTACGGGTTTAAATCCTTCTAGGAATTCATGATGCATCACTTTGTCAGCGAAGCAGAGGGGGTGTGCGGCGCCTCTATGCCGGGCTATGTGGCTATGCAGTTCGACTGAGTCCGGTTGGATGTATTCGGCCCGGCCGGACTTGTTGATGGTGTATCCGGCGTAACAATCATCGTTACGTGTTGGGGCGCACCCCCGCGATCCGTAGATCGATCTTGGCTACCCTGCTTTGTTTTCTAGTATATCTTGCAGGTCCTGCCCATTGCCTTGGGCCGTAGTGTGTTGGCGTGGGGGTGCGGGCTAGTATTCGGGCTGATATGCCGTTTTATCCCGGCCACGAGGTGGCCGGTCAGCCGTGTGGCGCTCGAGTCTATATTCCTCAGCTGCCAGGACATTAGTCCATCTATCAGTGAGCAGGTCTTGATCAGCTTGGAGCTGCTACTGCTTCTTTTTCAGGCTCCTCGCGGTGGCAATAAGTCGGTGCTTGAAGCGCTCCTGCTCCACGGGGTCCTCTGGCACGCCGAACTCGTCGTCGCCGAGGCTAATCTCGCCTTCAGAGGGGGGCATGTAGTTGTCCTCCTCCGGGTATCCGTCCGTCGCCTGTTCGTCTGAGCTGACCTGCCCGTCGTCCTGTTTGGCCTGCTTGAAGGCAGGCTGATCGGGGTTGTATTCATCTTCGGCACCATCTGGATTGTTTTCGTTTCCTGTGCCGGTATCGCTGTGTCGAGGCTTGGAGCGGCGCCGACGACGTCCATGCTTTGCTTTCTTCCCTGAGGGGTTATCCTCCATTGCCTCATCACCATTGGTTTCCTTTGGAGTGTCCACCATATATATATCATATGAGGAGGTGGCTGTCCACCGCCCCGTGGGCAGTGGTTCCTGTTCTTCTGCTACATCGTCGTCCATACCGTCGATGTCTTAGGATTCGAAGTCAAGCATGTTGGTTAAATCATCGATCATGGCAATGAACTGGGTGGTGGGTGGGCAACGAGTTCCTTCGTCGCCTGCTTCCCACTCGAGCCGGACATAGTTCTGCCAAGAGTCTACTTACAAAGAGAGAGACTTTAACGAATTCAGTACGTTGCCAAAGGGCGAGTGCTGGAATATATCCGCAGCGGTGAACTCCATTACCGGAGCCCAACTAGATTCAGCGGGCTCGGGAGTGCGCGGACCGGAACCTACATCCGGATATGAGTCCAAGGGTCCGGTGTCACAAGCCTCCTTGGGAGTGAAGCCTGTGTTCGGCTCTATCGCCGATGAGTGTGTGGCCTCTGGGGCGGGGTCCATCTACCCGTCCTCGGGCGACGCAATCTGCTCTGGATTTAGGTCTGAGGCTCCTGCAGGGGCGATATCCCGAGCATTGTCCGACAGCAGGTCTATGCCGTGCTCATCATGACTGTCCGGCGCTCCTGGTGCTGGCCCGAACCCGTTGAAGATCAAGTCTTCACGGATATCAGCCGTGTAGTTCAGGTTTCCGAACCTGACCTGGTGGCCAGGGGCGTAGCTGTCGATCTACTCCAGATGGCCAAGCGAATTGGCCCGTAGTGTGAAGCCGCCGAACACGAAAATCTGTCCGGGGAGAAAAGTCTCACCCCAGACTGTGTTGTTGTTGACGATTGAAGGAGCCATCAAGCCTTGCAGCGACGACACAGAGGAACTCTCAATGAAAGCACCAATGTCGGTGTCAAAACCGGCGGATCTCGGGTAGGGGGTCTCGATCTGTGCGTCTAAGGCTAATGGTAACAGGAGGCAAGGGACACGATGTTTTACCCAGGTTTGGGCCCTCTCGATGGAGGTAAAACCCTACTTCCTACTTGATTGATATTCATGATATGGGTATTACAAGAGTTGATCTACCACGAGATCGTAGAGGCTAAACCGTAGAAGCTAGCCTATGATGATTATGATTCTTTCTCTAAGGACTAAACTCTCCGGTTTATATAGACACCGGAGAGGGCTAGGGTTTACATGGAGTCGGTTACAAAGAAGGAAATATAATATCTGGATTGCCAAGCTTGTCTTCCACGCAAACGAGAGTCCCATCCGGACACGGGACGAAGTCTTGAGTCTTGTATCTTCACGGTCCAACAGTCCGGCCAAAGTATATAGTCCGGCTATCCGGATACCCCCTAGTCCAGGACTCCCTCAACGACCTCCAGCGTCTCCTTGCCGTGGAGCTCAACCCCTGTGAGGGTTTTGGTGTGCTTGCGCTTCTCGCCAGGGACATGAACGTCGACGAGTTTGCTGCTCTTGTCGGACGTCTCGCCATGATGATGCTTGGCGGACGGTTCCTCCACCATCTCCCTCCTCCGGCGACTGTGGGCTTCAGAGAGAGAAGTTTTTGGTTTGTCTGCAGTGGAGATGGAAGCGGCAATGGTGGTTCTGGGAATGAGGCAGAGATGGAAGACAATGGGTTATTTACCAGTGCGTCAACGGGGATGTGTGGGAGGCGGTTCGTCGGGGACGTGGGTGTAGTGGGTGTAGTGGCGTGTGGTCGCCGTTTGTAGTCCCTTGTGGCAACCGCCCAGTGGATGTCGCGGGCGGTGGCCTAGAAGAACCAACCGTCCAAGCCAATTTCTTTGCCAGGGTATTAATCTTGTCGCACTAATTAGTCTTGTCAAGCTATACTTACCAGTTGCTTATCCCACTTGCTTGTCTCAGAGTCGGTGATGATGGCATTTTACTGTCACACTGATCCCTCTTGTCAAGTTGTACTTATTAGCTGCATATCCCACTTGCATGTGTTAGGGTTGGTGATGATGGAGGTTTGTACTCCTCTACTATGGGTACTTGGACTGGTGATTGAAGTGTAATTGAACTTACCAAATACCAGTCAGACTATGTGTGTCATGATAATGTTTTTAAAACAATTTTTGTTTTTTTGAAAGGATTGTTTATATCATGATAATCTTTGAAAGTATTTTTACAGATAAATTAGTTTTTCATCAGTACAGGTGTATTATATTTGCATTTGCTTGAGGTAATTATTTTTATGTACTGATAGACTTTCTGAACTAGGACTGGCAGAAGCAGACATAACTTGTTTGACATAGCTTGTTTTTGAAACGATGTTTTTTGAGGTGTTCACGGGTGTGTTTGGTTACTCTGGCTTGTACTGACAAGTGAGAATTATCAATACTGATGTACTATAAGAGTTTAAATTTTCCTTAACATATTTTTGCTGAATTACTGGTCGACAGTAGTGTTGGCGTCAGATAAATCCAGATAAGTTTCTTCAAATATATTTGTGACTGCATTCAAATGGATTATCAAATGGTTTACATAATAATGTCACTGGTCCAGTGGGCACAAATCACAAATTATATCTTAACTATAGTGCTGATCGAGAAATCGATGATAAAGCTAAATAAGTTTTGGTAACGACAGTCTTTCTGATATGTTTCCTCATTGTGTACCGATGCAACTGAGAGTACAAGCTTATTTTTCAGTTGACGCAGCAGCATAACCACTATGGATTTTTCAGTCCTGAGCTCCTCCTAACTGGCCCCGGATATTGTCCCTTGTCAGCGCCATTTCCTGGTTAAGCCTTGGCAGCTTTATTGTCAGTTTCAGTTTCCTCGTCCCCAATACTGTCATCTTCATTGTCTTCGTCTAATTGGTCATCATTCTCGTCAAACTCTTCTTCTTCATCCTCTTCTTTTGATTTTTTTGAACTCTGGACCTTGCCCTGTTGCTGTTCAGCGCCACTGACCTCCTGGCCCACTTTGCATGTGCGGGCATTATGTCTGTTAGTTCCCCCACACTTGCGGCAAGTGTAACTATTACGTGTGTCGTCTACATTGGTAGAAACCTGGGCGGCTCCAATCTGCTTCTGTACCTTTTGCTTGTTGACAATGGCATCTGTGCGAAGTGGGCATGTGCGGTAATTATGATTGGTCACGACGTTGCAAAATCCACATGCCCTTATCCCGAGAGGTTTACCGTCCGGGCCAAATTCCACGCACCTAATGGGGCATGGCGGCTTTTTGGCTGTTGCTTTTGCGACTTTCGCTGCTTGCGTTTGTCAGGGCCAGTTTTCCAATAAAATATTTATTGAAAAATTGGCCATTTTATCAGACCAGTATAGGAAAATCTTCCTTACTAGTAGACAAATCCTTGATACAGAAATCCAGTAATACTAAATATTATACATGGTTGAGCTGAGGCTGCTCAACAATTTATTACAAGTATGCCGATATTATACATAAAGGCGGATATGACACAAGAGGTATGGTGGCATAACTACTGACTCGTAATAAAAGTGGTGGTGGATATGTCATAGTGACATGGGTGACATGACTCCTAAATCTTACAGTTCATCGAGCGCCGGAGTGAGGCTCGATGATTTTATTTGGGTAGCGGAAGCGTATATGATACAAGTGACCAATTCCAGGATCGCACGGGACTGACTGGGACTCCTCTAGGCGTCGGACTCGCTACCATACTCTTCATCCATAAGGTCGCCTTCATCAATATCTGGCCAAATCAACAAGCCAGGTGAGTACTTTGAATGTACTCGCAAGATAGTTTGGACATAAGATATAACAAATGCAAACATGATGCACATGAGCAGATTAGTAATGCACACAAAAAAATAAGTTTTTCACGGCATGTAACATAAAAAGGAAGTCAGGCGGTAGTCCTCCCGAGATCCCAATAAAATACATGAAGACCGATCAGGTGTCTGAAGCGACGCCTCGAAAGGTAAAAATAAATTAACATGCCGCAGTCGGGCGTCAGGGCGACACCACATAAAGGACTTATATTGAAATGTAAATGACAGTGCGTGCCACAGCCGGACGTCTAAGCGATATCTTGCAAAGGGCTTATATTGAAATTAAATAACATGGATGCCACAGTCAGACGTCTGAGCGACGTCACATAAAGGGCTTATATCAAAAGTAAACAACGAGAATGCCACAGTCGGACGTCTGAGCGACATCACATAAAGGGCTTATATCAAAAGTAAACAACGAGAATGCCACAGTCGGATGTCTGAGCGACATCACATAAAGGGCTTATATCAAAAGTAAACAACGAGAATGCCACAGTCGGACATCTGAGCGACATCACATGAAGGGCTTATATTTCACCATTCGAATTCAAGTAGCTCATGAATTTAAATCATCCCAAGGAAATACTCAATATGTAATAATAAACAGGTTAGTCCATCTACAGGAATAACATTCAGCCGGGTTTACCACTCATGTTTATTCACCGGAGATTGTCACTGAAACTGACACTAAGACTGACAATGAGACGGACGTTGAGACTGATACTGACACTAATATGTTGATCACAGTCCTTGACCATGTACACGGTTACTCGAATGGTTTGACTCTACAGAGTTTGTACTCTTTACCCACAGTCAACGGATTTCCGTAGTCAGAAAGGACTAGTTCCGTTTTACGGTATTTAGAAGAAACTCATCTAACCAGTACACACCCATTCCACATTCCGCTGCCAGGAATCACCCTAGGCAACGTTCAAGAAAAACTTTAAGACGGGGAGGCCACAACCTCGAGTAGCATGGGATCAAATTTATATCGCGCGCTCTAAGGGTGCCGCCCTCTCGATCCCAACCGGAAACACCCATGCCCCCTGACCAGATGACGGGCTTTAATCCAGGGCCATGGAACCCTCATCACGGCCCCTCTATTTGGTTTGTACAAGGAAAGAGGTTTGCAACTGACTAGACCGCATTCTTTGCAGAAGACATGAGGTAGCACAAAAAAGGGGATGAACGGGAACATGACTTGATCCACGTTAATACCGGAGTTAAACGGTTGGCATAAGCCTGGCATGCTTCAACAATACGAGCTTGCAACCTATCATGCCACCACATGATCAGGTTATCTCACCATCATATGAACACATCAAACTTCAAAGCTCACTTGTAGCTTACCTTGCATGCAATATAACATTCATTAATGCATATAAAGGCATGCCATGAGAACACCACTCAAGCAAACATGCAAAACACTCATCATATCAAAGATTCAAACATGCTTGCCTGGTTCGGAGTAGTCGGAGTCTAGCTCGGTGAAGTTCGCGGCACTGTCACCTCCTTCGGTATCTACGTTATATAAAAAAATTGGATACTAACGTAAATACCGTGCGTGCATAAAATTTGTTCGAAATAATTTTCCAATAAATATGATAAAAAATTAAATAGAAAAATAAAGATGACAGAAAAAGAATCAACTCAAAATCATCTTTTGTTTAAAAGTTATAAGGGTTTTAGTTCAGGGACTAATCTGTAATGAAACAGAAACTTTCCAGGGGCTAGTTTAGAAAAAGACAGAAAACGTTTCAGTTAGAAAGTGTATTTTTCCCGAAGGCATTTTCAGAAAACGTTTCAAAAAAGAAAGAAAGCTGATGAGGGGGTCCCACCCGTCAGGTTTAAAAACCAAGACAGAGTCCCGCCGGTGCCCGATGCTTGTGGTGGTCGCCGGCATCGATCCACGGCGAGGCAGGGGGAGTGGAGGGTACCGACGGACTCACGGAGCTCTCCCGCGTCTGTGGGTTGTGGAGTTGGTCGTCAGCGAGCACCACGTCGACGGCGGCCTCTTCTCCGGCGGACGGCGGTTCGGTCGAGGATGGATCTCACCGGGGAGGGCTGCAGACGCCAAATTGAAGCGTGAGTTAGAGGAGTGGGTGCACTAGGAGGCTACTGACGCCGTTTGGGAGGCGGGGGTGCTCTCACTAGAGAGCATCTAGCCGGAGCCCGAGGCGGATCGGGGCTGCCGGAGTCGAGGAAGAAGGCCTCCTCGAGGTCCTCCTAGTGGCTGGGCGCAGTTCTGGCGAGGTGGAGGGGTAGTGCTGGGTCGAGAACGAGCTTGAGGCCTCTTTTTATAGCCGGTCGAGGCGGTTGCCGAGAACGGGGTATCTCCGGCGAGTGATTAGGCGAGGCAGAGGCTGGACGGGAGGTTTAGGTGATTGGGCAGTTGCGGATTGGTCTACTGGTTCCATCCCGAGGCTAATCTTGGTTTATCTTGGGCAATACTCCAAGCTCTCGACGGAATGGCCTCACGGGCACGTCGGCGATAGAGAGCGTGCTCTGCGCCTCTCAGGCCACGACGACGGTTCTGCAGCACGAGCGGGGAAGGGGATGGCCACACGGCAGCTCCTGGTGGTGTGGGCGGTGCTGGACGGCGCCGTATGGCAGAGCTGGCCCATGATGGCCGCCACGGGTGGTTCTGCCACCGCGGAAGACGCCGGCGTTGGCGAGACACGTTGCCACCGATGCTTGTGCCCGTCCAAACGATTGTGCGGCGCGATGGATAAGAAGGGGGAGCAGTGAGCAAGGCGCCAACGCGTGCACTGGCGAGATTGACGCCACGGTTCTAAAGAAACGACACTGTCGACTGAACTGAAACTGAACTTTTCTAAAATTGAACAGAAACAATGCACGCCAACTGTTCGGCGAAATGTTTTTGGCACGAGGAAAATTTTCTGGAGTTGATCCATGGTGAGGTGGTCTCTTGATGCATCTAGAGGCTGCCTGATTTATCTCAGATTTTTAGGAAAATAAAAAAAATGAATTTCACCAAAAATGGCAAATCTGGCCCAAACTTGCAGCAAGCATATTTTGAAAATTTGAACTGTGGACCAGTGGATCTAGATGGATCTTGGTTGAGGGTACTAAGGACTAGCTAGGGTAATTTGCTTGGGCTCAGAAGCTTAAAGGATCTGGTACTTCCTTTGTAAATACCAAGAGTCCAAATTAAATGACAGAAAAAGATTTGAGGATAAAATAGATAGAAAGGAAATCTAAAAGAGGTTGAAACTTGCTGGAAAAGTATGCTTGGCTAGAACCAAAGTAGGGAGGTGGGTTTGGAAGAAAAATTTCAACATGGGTCATGGCAAGAGAAATTATTTTTGAGTGGGAAGGAATAAACCCATAATTTTATAGAAACTCTTTTTAATAAAACAAATATTAAAACAACCCAAGATAATTTGTGTTGACCCAACACATGTTGAAGAACCCTCAAGACCAAAAATCAATATTTAGAAGAGCTCCTAAAAAATATCTGTCAAAAAAGGTTTTGAGAAGGAGAGCCCTTCTTTTAGAAAAATTCAAATAACCCCCTTTAAATCAAATAAAGAATCTAATAAAAAAATAAATCAAATTTTTTGGAGTGTTACAACACCTACCCCCTTAGGAAAAATCTCGTCCCCGAGATTTCAGCTGATCCTCAAATAGGTGTGGGTGCTCTGTCCGAATGAAATCCTCTCTTTCCCACGTTGCTTCATCCTCGGTGTGATTGCTCCACTGTACCTTGAAAAATTTAATTGTTTTCTGACGGGTCCTGCTTTCAGACTCCTCCAATATTTTTATGGGATGCTCCCTGTAGGTGAGGTTTGGTTGCACGTCAATGCTCTCATGAGACACATGCTTCTCTGGGTTGCTTACACATTTCCTCAATTGTGAGATGTGGAACACGTCATGGACATCTGACAGTTCTTTGGGTAGGTCTAGCTGGTAGGCTACTGTGCCTCTTCGTGCAGTCACACAGAAGGGTCCAATAAACCGTGGTGCTAGCTTTCCTTTAACTTTGAACCGTTGTAGGCCCCTCATAGGAGATACTCGCAGATACACATATTCACCTGGTTCAAAGCTGACTTCATGATGTTTTTGATCGTAATAACTCTTTTGTCGGCTCTGGGCTATCTTGAGTCGATCCCTGATTAGTCTAACTTTCTCCTCAGCTTCCTTGAGTATGTTGGGGCCGAAGATACGACTGTCTCCTGTTTCTAACCAATTTAATGGGGTACGACAGCTTCGCCCGTACAAGTCTTCAAAAGGTGCCATTTGCAGACTGGCTTGGTAACTGTTGTTGTATGCGAACTCGGCATACGGCAAGCTTTCTTCCCAACTGGTTCCATAGGTGAGAACACATACTCTTAGCATGTCCTCTAGAATTTGGTTCACACGTTCAGTCTGTCCTCCAGTCTGGGGATGGTATGTTGTACTGAATACTAGTTGAGTTCCCAGAGCTTGTTGTAAATGATCCCAAAATCTAGAGACGAATTGAGTGCCTCTGTCGGATATTATAGTTTGGAATCCCATGCAGACAAACTATACAGGAGAGATAAAGCTTGGCAAGCTTCTGAGTGGAGTGGGTTGTCTTTACTGGGATGAAATGTGCCACTTTAGTTAATCTGTCTATGATGACCCATATGGCATCATTTCCGTGTCGTGACTGAGGTAGTCCGACAATAAAATCCATTCCAATTTCGTCCCATTTCCACTCAGGTATCTTGTTTGGCTGTAATAGTCCTGCTTGTTTTTGGTGCTCGGCTTTAATGCCTGATATGAATCACAACATGCAATGAATGTGGCTATATCCCTCTTCATATCGTGCCACCAAAAATTTTCCTGAATGTCCTTGTACATTTTGGTTCCTCCGGGGTGGATTGAATATGGAGCGGTGTGACCTTTGGCTAGAATTTGCTGTTTGAGGTCCTCTATATTTGGTACGCAAAGTCTGTCTCCGTACCATAATATTCCCGTATCGTCTATGACGAATTCTGAAGCCTTGCCCAGACTCACTTTTCTTTTTATGCCTTCGATGTTGGGGTGTCCAGGCTGGGCCTTCTTAATCTGTTCCATTAGGGTGGGATGTATTTCCAAATTTGAGATGTTGCCTTCAGTGACCATCACTAAGTTGAGTTTGGCGAACTCCTGCTGAAATTCAGGTCTCAAGTTTTGTAGACTGTCGTTGCCCGAGTTGGGGTTTCGACTAAGAGCATCAGCCACTACATTCGCCTTTCCTGGATGGTAGTGAATGCCAACATCATAATCTTTCACTAATTCCAACCAACGCCGTTGTCATAAATTGAGTTTTGGTTGTGTGAAAATATATTTGAGGCTTTTATGGTCCGTATATATTTCACAACGATTTCTGAGCAAAAAGTGCCTCCACTCTTTGAGTGCATGAATGACTTCTGCCAACTCCAAGTCGTGAGTAGGATAATTTTCTTCATGCTTTCGTAGTTTCCTGGAAGCGTATGCGACTACTTTGCCTTCTTGCATTAATACGCATCCGAGGCCCTTCCGGGATGCGTCACAATACACCTCAAAACTTTTGTGTATGTCTGGCACAACCAATACTGGTGCTGTTGTTAATTTCCTTTTTGAGTTCTTGGAAACTTTTCTCGCAAGCTTCAGTCCATACAAAATTCTTATCCTTCTTGAGTAAATGTGTCATTGGTTTTGCTATGGTGGAGAACCCCTCAATAAACCTTCGGTGATATCCAGCCATTCCCAGGAAACTTCGTACATCTGTTACGTTGGCTGGTGGTTTCCAGCCAAGTACGGCCTTGACTTTTTCTGGGTCTATGGCAACACCTTCTTGGGTCAATACATGGCCTAGAAAACCAACCTGTCTTAACCAAAATTCACATTTGCTGAATTTGGCGTATAATTGATGTTTCCTTAATTCTCCCAGTACAATCCTGAGATGTTCAGCATGCTCTTCTGGTGTCTTGGAGTATACTAGGATATCATCAATGAACACCACAACAAATTTGTCCATAAATTTCATAAACACTTTGTGCATGAGGTGGAAAAAATATGGGGGGGCATTCATCAGTCCAAACGGCATTACTGTAAACTCATATAGTCCGTATCTAGAGGTGAATGCCGTCTTAGGGATATCTTCTGTCCGTACTTTTAATTGATGATACCCCGACCTTAAATCAATTTTTGAGAAAACCATGGCTTGCGCGAGCTGGTCAAATAAATCATTTATCCGTGGCATCGGATATTTGTTTTTGATGGTGACCATGTTGAGTGCTCGATAGTCTATACATAATCTCAGTGTCCCATCCTTTTTCTTGGCAAATAATACTGGTGAACCCCAAGGTGAGGAGCTGGCTCGTATGAATCCTTTGTCCAGTAATTCTTTTATTTGCTTCTTTAATTCTACCAACTCGTAGGGTGCCATTCTATAGGGTTTCTTGTAAATGGGGGTGGTTCCACGTGCTAGTTCAATGATGAACTCTATTTCCCGGTCTTATGGCATGCCTGGTAGTTCTTCGGGAAATACGTCAGGGAACTCACACACGACTGGAACTTTTCTTAACTCTGAAATGTCCACCTTGTTCAACCTGGGTTGTCGTGACATTGGTCTTTCTTGAGCTGCAATTTTTATCATCTTCCCGTGATGATGGGTAAGAATTACAGTCCGATTGAAGCAGTCGATAAATCCCTTGTTGGTGGTTAACCAGCCCATTCCTATGATAACGTCTAGTCCCTTATTTTCCAATACCATGAGGTTTGCCTGAAACTTTTGTCTCTCAAACTCAATAACCACACCTCGGCAGTAACTCTGAGTGATTTGCTTAATCCCGGGGGACTTGATGATCATGGATTTTTCCAAGGGAAGCATCAAAAAATCATGTTCCAAAGCAAATTTCTTTGAAATGAACGAGTGAGAAGCTCCAGAATCAAACTAAACTGTGGCAGGTATTGTGTTGACAGGGAACGTACCGAGTACGGTATCCGGGGCATTCTGTGCTTCCTCCTTGGTCACATGGTTCAAGTGACCCTTCTTGTGATTGTTATTGGGGTTGAAGTTGTGACATTTGGGGGCTGAATTATTTCCACTATTGTTCGGCTTGGGGGCCGAGTTCCTTAGCTTTCGGCACTGTTTGGCATAGTGTCCTTCCGCTCCACAAGCGTAGAAAGTAACACCTGGGCGATATGTAAAATCCTTGTCCCTTGCATGAAATTTTTTGTTTGTGCGTGGAACATTGGTCATGGATTAGTTTGCTCCACTTTTATAAAAATCAGTCTTGTTCCGGTTGTTGCGAGCATGAGTAGTCTTGTCCCTTTTGCGCTTGCGAAAATCCTCCAAGCTGTGGCGCTCATTTTCCAATGTAATGGCTTTGTCCACAAGTGTTTTGAAATCCGGAAAGGTGTGTACGACCAGCTGGCATTTAAGTGCTGGTGCCAGACCGTCCAAGAATTTTTCCATCTTTTTATTTTCACTCATATGCTCTTCGTTGGCATAACGAGATAATTGAGTAAACTGACTGTTGTACTTAGTCACTATCATGCTTCTCTGCTTGAGGTCATCAAACTCCCTTGTCTTGATCTTCATAATCCTTCTGGGAATGTGTGCCCCACGAAAACCTTCTTTAAACTCTTCCCAGGTGATGTTATTTTCATTGGGGTGCATGTGTAGGAAATTTTCCCACCATGATACAGCTGCTCCAGTGAGGTAGTGAGGTGCATATAGTACCTTCTCATGGTCCGAACATTGTGCAATAATTAATTTCCTCTCAATGTCTCGAAGCCAATCATTGGCCTCAAGAGGTCTATCAGTGTGAGAGAATGTTGGGGGACGTGTCTTTTGTAGTTCAGACAATTTGGGTTGCTGCTGATACGGTCCATGGTGATTTCCCATATTGATAACATGGTTCATCATTTCTTGATGCTGCTGCTGGCTTTGCTCATAAAGGCGGCATACTTGAGAAAATGCTGCTTCACTGCCTTGCTGACTTGACTGCCCCTGTGTGAAATTGTTACTTGTCTGGGTACCATAATTTTCTTCTAGCGGACTTGGCATGGAACGAGTCCAGGGACGAGGCATTTTCCACTCTGGGGTATTTTTGCAGAACTTATGAGAAAAACTGAGTGGCAAAAATAATTAATTTTGCAAAGGCAGAATTTTTAAGGACTCCAAGATTTTTAAAGAAAATACTTGATTGCACATGGAGAAGGACCGCTTAGTACATATCTTACACGCAAGCAGTAATTATAATACATCACTCAGGATGTGCGTACACGTTCCTGACATGTTATTTAGGCTAGTGCACTTCTCCGAGTTCCTACATGATGCGCACACATACTACTTCTCACCAAACTAATATACATATAAACATATCATACAAGCTGGTACATCGCACGGCTGCTAGGCGCACTCAGCCGGAGATGGTAAGAACTTCCCTCGGCCTACCAAGGGTAAGACCCAGTGATGCTGGAGACTCAACCTCCTCCTCACTAATAGGCTCCAGGCGTGAAGTACTGAGTTGAGGAGCTGGTGCGGGCGCGGTAGGTGGTGTAGCTCTGACTGGAGTAGGAGCAATGACTTGGTCAAACTCTTCAGGGTAGGCAGGCGGCGAGCGTTGGCAAAGATGGCAGGTGCATAGGATGTTGAGGACGAGACGTAAGTCAGTGGTGGTGCTGTATGGAGGAGCTCCCTCCTGTTGGCGGAACAGCCCTGCACGAAGTCCATACGAGCAGCCACAAAGTTGTCCACAAGGTTATCAAAAGCTGCCTCAAGAGCTTTGAGTTATTCAACCAACATCTCAATAGCCTCATCTCTCTCCCCCCTAGCACAAGCGAACGCATAGTGACATGTGTATGGCACGTGGCATGGGAGGTAGCGATAGCGACGAGCCTTCATCGAAGGAAGAGCATCCCGGAGACGAGCTATCGCCTCACGGGCAGCCATTTGCATGGCATGCCTCTCCATAGGCATGGCCCTTCCCACAAATCGGAAGCGGTGTGACTCAGAACGTCCTCCCTTGAATTGCACTGCAGCCTGGTGCATAGACATGCTGTCGCTGATCTTGTGTTGGTAGAGTGTGAATTCCGGACGAGCCGATGGCCCGATCGCGACTTTGGTGATGGAGACGAGAAGCTTGATAAACCGCTCAGGTACATTGGCGAACACCTGTGACTCACAACCGCTGCCAATCATCTATAAAAGTAGACAAAAATTCCGAATAGTCAAATCATAAATTTATGATGACTAGCAAAAATTGTTACATTTGCAAAATGATAAATAAAAGCACTTATTATGCTAATAACCGATTAGCGATCGCACCTAGTGGCTTCCTACAGTCAGCCTAGCTCTGATACCAAGGTTGTCAGGATCGGTTTTCCAATAAAATATTTATTGAAAAATCGACCATTTTATCAGACTAGTATAGGAAAATCTTCCTTACTAGTAGACAAATCCTTGATATAGAAATCCAATAGTACTAAATATTATACAAGGTTGAGCTGAGGCTGCTCAACAATTTATTACAAGTACGCCGATATTATACATAAAGGTGGATATGACACAAGAGGTATGGTGGCATAACTACTGACTCGTAATAAAAGTGGTGGTGGATATGTCACAGTGATGTGGGTGACATGACTCCTAAATCTTGTAGCCCATCGATCGCTGGAGTGAGGCTCGATGATTTTATTTGGGTAGCGGAAGCGTATATGATACAAGTGACCAATTCCAAGATCGCACGGGACTGACTGGGACTCCCCTAGGCGTCGGACTCGCTATCGTACTCTTCATCCATAAGGTCGCCTTCATCAATATCTGGCCAAATCAACAAGCCAGGTGAGTACTTTGAATGTACTCGCAAGACAGTTTGGACATAAGATATAACAAATGCAAACATGATGCACATGAGCAGATTAGTAATGCACACAAAAAGAAATTCACGGCATGTAACATAAAAAGGAAGTCAGGTGGTAGTCCTCCCGAAATCTCAATAAAATACCTAAAGACCGATCGGGTGTCTGAAGAGACGCCTCGAAAGGTAAAAATAAATTAACATGCCGCAGTCGGGCATCAGGGCGACACCACATAAAGGGCTTATATTGAAATGTAAATGACAGTGCGTGCCACAGTCGGACGTCTAAGCGACATCTCGAAAAGGGCTTATATTGAAATTAAATAACATGGATGCCACAGTCAGACGTCTGAGCGATGTCACATAAAGGGCTTATATCAAAAGTAAACAACGAGAATGCCACAGTCGGACGTCTGAGCGACATCACATAAAGGGCTTATATCAAAGGTAAACAACGAGAATGCCACAGTCGGACGTCTGAGCGACATCACATAAAGGGCTTATATCAAAAGTAAACAACGAGAATGCCACAGTTGGACGTCTGAGCGACATCAAGGGCTTATATTTCACCATTCAAATTCAAGTAGCTCATGAATTTAAATCATCCCAAGGAAATACTCAGTACGTACTAATAAACAGGTTAGTCCATCTACAGGAATAACATTCAGCCGAGTTTACCACTCATGTTTATTCACCAGAGATTGTCACTGAAACTGAAACTGAGACTGACGATGAGACGGATGTTGAGACTGATACTGACACTGATATGTTGATCATAGTCCTTGACCATGGACACGGTTACTCGAATGGTTTGACTCTGCAGAGTTTGTACTCTTTACCCACAGTCAACGGATTTCCGTAGTCACAAAGGACTAGTTCCGTTTACGGTATTTTATAAGAAACTCATCTAACCAGTACACACCCATTCCACATTTCGCTGCCAGGAATCACCCTAGGCAACGTTCAAGAAAAACTTTAAGACAGGGAGGCCACAACCTCGAGTAGCATGGGATTAAATTTATATCGCGCACTCTAAGGGGTGCCCCCCTCTCGGTCCCAACTGGAAACACCCATGCCCCCTGACCGGATGACGGGCTTTAATCCAGGGCCACGGACCCTCATCACGGCCCCTCTATTTGGTGTGTACAAGGAAAGAGGTTTGCAACTGACTAGACCGCATTCTTTGAAGAAGACATGTGGTAGCACGAAAAAGGGGATGAACGGGAAGATTACTTGATCCACGTTAATACCGGAGTTAAACGGTTGGCATAAGCCTGGCATGCTTCAACAATACCAGCTTGCAACCTACCATGCCACCACATGATCAGGTTATCTCACCATCATATGAACAAATCAAACTTTGAAGCTCACTTGTAGCTTACCTTGCATGCAATATAACATTCACTAATGCATATAAAGACATGCCATGAGAACACCACTCAAGCAAACATGCAAAACACTCATCATATCAAAGGTTCAAACATGCTTGCCTCGTTCGGAGTAGTCGGAGTCTAGCTCGGTGAAGTTCGCGGCTCCGTCACCTCCTTCGGTATCTACGTTATATAAAAAAATCGGATACTAACGTAAATACCGTGCGTGCATAAAAGTTGTTCCAAATAATTTTCAAATAAATATGATAAAAAACTAGATAGAAAAATAAATATGACAGAAAAAGAATCAACTCAAAATAATCTTTTGTTTAAAAGTTCTAAGGGTTTAGGTTCAGGGACTAATCTGTAATGAAACAGAAACTTTCCAGGGGCTAGTTTAGAAAAAGACATAAAATGTTTCAGTTAGAAAGCGTATTTTGCCCGAAGGCATTTTCAGAAAACGTTTCAAAAAAAGAAAGAAAGCTGACGAGGGGGTCCCACCCGTCAGGTTTAAAAACCAAAATAGAGTCCCGCCGGCGCCCGAGGCTTGCGGTGGTCGTCGGCGTCGATCCACGGCGAGGCAGGGGGAGTGGAGGGTACCTACGGACTCACAGAGATCTCCCGCGTCTGTGGGTGGTGGAGTTGGTCGTCGGAGAGCACCACGTCAACAGCAGCCTCTTCTCCAGCGGACGACGGTTCGGTCGAGGATGGATCTCACCGGGGAGGGCTGCATATGCCAAATTGAAGCGCGGGTTAGAGGAGTGGGTGCACTAGGAGGCTACTAACGCCGTTTGGGAGGGGGTGCTCTCACCAAAGAGGATCTTGCCGGAGCCCGAGGTGGATCGGGGCTGCCGGTGTCAAGGAAGAAGGCCTCCTCGAGGTCCTCCTAGTGGCTGGGCGCAGTTCTGGCGAGGTGGAGGGGTAGTGCTGGGTCAAGAACGAGCTTGAGGCCTCCTTTTATAGCCGGTCGAGGCGGTTGCCGAGAATGGGGTATCTCCGGCGAGTGATTACAGCGAGGCAGAGGCTGGATGGGAGGTTTAGGTGACTGGGCAGCAGCAGATTGGTCTACTGGTTCCATCCCGAGGCTAATCTTGGTTTATCTTGGGCGATACTCCAAGCTCTCGACGGAACGGCCTCATGGGCACGTCGGTGATAGAGAGCGTGCTATGTGCCTCTTAGACCACGGTGATGGTTCTGCAGCACGAACGGGGAAGGGGACGGCCACGCGGCAGCTCCTGGTGGTGTGGGCGGTGCTGGACGGCGCCGTATGGCAGGGCTGGCCCCTGATGGCCGCCACGGGTGGTTCTGCCACCGTGGAACACACCGGTGTTGGCGAGACACATTGCCACGGACGCTTGCGCCCGTCCAAACGACCATGCGGCGTGATGGATAAGAAGGGGGAGCAGTGAGCAAGGCGCCAACGCATGCACTGCCGAGATTGACGCCGCGGTTCTGAAGAAACGACACTGTCGATTGAACTGAAACTGAAATTTTCTAAAATTGAACAGAAACAGTGCACACCAACTATTCGACGAAATGTTTTTGGCACGAGGAAAATTTTTCTGGGGTTGATCCTTGGTGAGGTGGTCTCTTGATGCATCTAGAGCCTGCCTGATTTTCTCAGATTTTTAGGAAAATAAAAAAATGAATTTCACCAAAAATGGCAAATCTGGCCCAAACTTGCAGCAAGCATATTTTGAAAATTTTGAACCGTGGACTAGTGGATCTTGATGGATCTTGGTTGAGGGTACTAAGGACTAGCTAGGGTAATTTGCTTGGGCTCAGAAGCTTAAAGGATCTGGTACTTCCTTTGTAAATACAAAGAGTCCAAATTAAATGACAAAAAAGATTTCAGGATAAATAAATAGAAAGGAAATCTAAAAGAGGTTGAAACTTGCTGGAAAAGTATGCTTGGCTAGAACCAAAGTGGGGAGGTGGGTTTGGAAGAAAAATTTCAACATGGGTCATGGCAAGAGAAATTATTTTTGAGTGAGAAGGAATAAACCCATAATTTTATAGAAACTCTTTTTAATAAAAGAAATATTAAAACAACCCAAGATAATTTGTGTTCACCCAACACATGTTGAAGAACCCTCAAGACCAAAAATCAATATTGAGAAGAGCTCCTAAAAATATCTATCAAAAAAGGTTTTGAGAAGGAGAGCCCTTCTTTTAGCAAAATTCAAATAACCCCCTTTAAATCAAATAAAGAATTTAATAAAAAAACAAATCAAAATTTTTGGAGTGTTACAGCGTCTTACTCTTCCTCCCCGTTGTGTTTGAGAATATGGGTGGTTTAATTACCCTTTCCTGCTGCTGGTGGTAGGATGTCCTGTTGGCATGTCGTTCGCCTACAGCACCATCAAGCTCATGATCTTGCATGTGAGCATGTAGCTGCTCTTGAGTGTGTACATGGGCAAGCTCTGTTTGTTGTTGCTCCTCTTCCTCGTTGTTGAATGGGTCAATAGCTCCCAGACGGTTCATCTCGGATAAGATTGTAGCAATATTCTGCTCAATGGCTTCATTGTCCGCGAGACCTCCATTTTCAGTAAATGCATGGCGTCGAGTTCTTGTTCAAGTTTGTCCATGACGACACGTGACCCTGCCATTTGATATTGGCTTCTCAATCTTTTTCTGTGCACCCTCTGAAGGAAATATGCCCTAAAGGCAATAATAAAGTTATTATTTATTTCCTCGTATCATGATAAATGTTTATTATTCATGCTAGAATTGTATTACCCGGAAACATAATACATGTGTGAATACATAGACAAACATAGTGTCACTAGTATGTCTCTACTTGACTAGCTCGTAAATCAAAGATGGTTAAGTTTCCTAACCATAGACATGAGATGTCATTTGATTAACAGGATCACATCATTAGGAGAATGATGTGATTGACTTGACCCATTCCGTTAGCTTAGCACTTGATCGTTTAGTATGTTGCTATTGCTTTCTTCATGACTTATACATGTTCCTATGACTATGAGATTATGTAACTCCCGCTTACCGGAGGAACATTTTGTGTGCTACCAAATGTCACAACATAACTGGGTGATTATAAAGGTGCTCTACAGGTGTCTCCGAAGGTACTTGTTGAGTTGACGTATTTCGAGATTAGGATTTGTCATTCTGATTGTCGGAGAGGTATCTTTGGGCCCTCTCGGTAATGCACATCACTATAAGCCTTGCAAGCAATGTAACTAATGAGTTAGTTATGAGATGATGCATTACGTAACGAGTAAAGAGACTTGCCGGTAACGAGATTGAACTAGGTATTGAGATAGCGACGATCGAATCTCGGGCAAGTAAAATACCGATGACAAAGGGAACAACGTATGTTGTTATGCTGTTTGACCGATAAAGATCTTCGTAGAATATGTAGGAGCCAATATGAGCATCCAGGTTCCGCTATTGGTTATTGACCGGAGACGTGTCTCAGTCATGTCTACATAGTTCTCGAACCCGAAGTAAGATGACAGTTATATTATGAGTTTATATGTTTTGATGTATCGAAGGTTGTTCGGAGTCCCGGATGTGATCATGGACATGACGAGGAGTCTCGAAATGGTCGAGACATGAAGATCGATATACTGGACGACTATATTTGGACACTGGAAAGGTTCCGGGTGAGATTGGAACAATACCGGAGCTCCGGGAGGTTATCACAACCCCCCGGGAGGTATATGGGCCTTAATGGGCCGTAGTGTAAAGGAGGGGAAAGGAGCAAGGGAGGGGGCGCCCCCCCCAAGCCCAATCCGAATTGGGAGGGGGGCCGCCCCCCCCCCCCACCTTTCCTTCCTCCCTCCTTCCTCTTCCTTCCCTCTCCCTCTCCTAATAGGAAAAGGGGGAGTCCTACTCCCGGTGGGAGTTGGACTCCCCCCCTAGGGCGTGCGACCCCCCTTGGCCGGCCCCCTCCTCCACTCCTTTATATACGAGGGAGGGGGGCACCCCATAG
>NC_041393.1:573396045-573416666 GCF_002162155.2 Triticum dicoccoides
GACTATATTTGGACACTGGAAAGGTTCCGGGTGAGATTGGAACAATACCGGAGCTCCGGGAGGTTATCACAACCCCCCGGGAGGTATATGGGCCTTAATGGGCCGTAGTGTAAAGGAGGGGAAAGGAGCAAGGGAGGGGGCGCCCCCCCCAAGCCCAATCCGAATTGGGAGGGGGGCCGCCCCCCCCCCCCCCCTTTCCTTCCTCCCTCCTTCCTCTTCCTTCCCTCTCCCTCTCCTAATAGGAAAAGGGGGAGTCCTACTCCCGGTGGGAGTTGGACTCCCCCCCTAGGGCGTGCGACCCCCCTTGGCCGGCCCCCTCCTCCACTCCTTTATATACGAGGGAGGGGGGCACCCCATAGACACAATAATTGATCATTGATCTCTTAGCCGTGTGCGGTGCCCCCTACACCATAGTCTTCCTTGATAATATCGTAGTGGTGCTTAGGCGAAGCCCTGCGCCGGTAGAACATCATCATCGTCATCACGCCGTCATGCTGACGGAACTCTCCCTCGACACTCGGCTGGATCGGAGTACGAGGGACGTCATCGAGCTGAACGTGTGCAAGAACTCGGAGGTGTCGTAGTTTCGGTGCTTGATCGGTCGGGCCGTGAAGACGTACGACTACATCAACCGCGTTGTGCTAACGCTTCCGCTTTCGGTCTACGAGGGTACGTGGACACACTCTCCCCTCTTGTTGCTATGCATCACCATGATCTTGCGTGTGCGTAGGAAATTTTTTGAAATTAATACGTTCCCCAACAGTGGCATCCGAGCCTGGTTTTATGCGTAGATGTTATATGCACGAGTAGAACACAAGTGAGTTATGGGCCATACAAGTCATACTGCTTACCAGCATGTCATACTTTGGTTCGGCGGTATTGTTGGATGAAGCGGCCCGTACCGACATTACGCGTACACTTACGCGAGACCAGTTCTACCAACGTCAGGTGGCTGGCGGGTGTCAGTTTCTCCAACTTTAGTTGAACCGAGTGTGGCTACGCCCGGTCCTTGACAAAGTTAAAACAACACTAACTTGACGAACTATCGTTGTGGTTTTAATGCGTAGGTAAGAACGGTTCTTGCTCAGCCCGTAGCAGCCACCTAAAACTTGCAACAACAAAGTAGAGGGCGTCTAACTTGTTCTTGCAGGGCATGTTGTGATATGATATGGTCAAGACATGATGCTATATTTTATTGTGTGAGATGATAATGTTTTGTAATCGAGTTATCGGCAACTGGCAGGAGCCATATGGTTGTCACTTTATTGTATGCAATGCAATCGCCCTGTAATTGCTTTACTTTATCACTAAGCGGTAGCGATAGTCGTAGAAGCAATAGTTGGCGAGACGACAACGATGCTACGATGGAGATCAAGGTGTCGCGCCGGTGACGATGGTGATCATGATGGTGCTTCGGAGATGGAGATCATAAGCACAATATGATGATGGCCATATCATATCACTTATATTGATTGCATGTGATGTTATCTTTTATGCATCTTATCTTGCTTTGATTGACGATAGCATTATAAGATGATCTCTCAATAAATTTCAAGATAAAGGTGTTCTCCTTGAGTATGCACCGTTGCCAAACTTCGTCGTGCCCAGACACCACGTGATGATCGGGTGTGATAAGATCTACGTCCATCTACAACGGGTGCAAGCCAGTTTTGCACACGCAGAATACTCAGGTTAAACTTGACGAGCCTGGCATATGCAGATGTGGCCTCGGAACACTGAGACTGAAAGGTCGAGCGTGAATCATATAGTAGATATGATCAACATAGTGATGTTCACCATTGAAAACTACTCCATTTCATGTGATGATCGGTTATGGTTTAGTTGATTTGGATCACATGATCACTTAGATGATTAGAGGGATGTCTATCTAAGTTGGAGTTCTTAAGTAATATGATTAATTGAACTTAAATTTATCATGAACTTAGTACCTGATAGTATTTTGCTTGTCTATGTTTGTTGTAGATAGATGGCTCGTGCTGTTGTTCCATTGAATTTTAACGCGTTCCTTGAGAAAGCAAAGTTGAAAGATGATGGTAGCAATTACACGGACTGGGTCCGTAACTTGAGGATTATCCTCATTGCTGCACAGAAGAATTACGTCTTGGAAGCACCGTTGGGTGCCAAACCTGCCGCAGGAGCAACACCAGATGTTGTGAACGTCTGGCAGAGCAAAGCTAATGCCTACTCGATAGTTCAGTGGGCCATGCTTTATGGCTTAGAACCGGGACTTCAACGACATTTTGAACGTCATGCAGCATATGAGATGTTCCAGGAGTTGAAGTTAATATTTCAAGCAAATGCCCGGATTGAGAGATATGAAGTCTCCAATAAGTTCTACAGCTGCAAGATGGAAGATAATAGTTCTGTCAGTGAGCATATACTCAGAATGTCTGGGTAAAATAATCACTTGATTCAACTGGGAGTTAATCTTCCGGATGATAGTGTCATTGACAGAATTCTTCAATCACTGCCACCAAGCGACAAGAGCTTCGTGATGAACTATAATATCTGTCGGTGTCAAAACCGGCGGATCTAGGGTAGGGGGTCCCGAACTGTGCGTCTAGGCGGATGGTAACAGGAGACAAGGGACACGATGTTTTACCCAGGTTCGGGCCCTCTTGATGGAGGTAAAACCCTACGTCCTGCTTGATTAATATTGATGATGTGTGTTACAAGAGTAGATCTACCACGAGATCAAGGAGGCTAAACCCTAGAAGCTAGCCTATGGTATGATTGTTGTTCGTCCTACGGACTAAAGCCATCCGGTTTATATAGACACCGGAGAGGGCTAGGGTTACACGGAGTCGGTTACAATGGCAGGAGATCTACATATCCGTATCGCCAAGCTTGCCTTCCATGCCAAGGAAAGTCCCATCCGGACACGGGACGAAGTCTTCAATCTTGTATCTTCATAGTCTTGGAGTCCGGCCGATGATGATAGTTCGGCTATCCGGACACCCCCTAGTCCAGGACTCCCTCAGTAGCCCCTGAACCAGGCTTCAATGACAACGAGTCGGGCGCGCATATTGTCTTCGGCATTGCAAGGCGGGTTCCTCCTCCGAATAATTTATAGAAGATTGTGAACACCAGGATAGTGTCCGGCTCTGCAAAATAATTTCCACATACCACCGTAGAGAGAATAATATTTACACAAGTTTAATCTGCTGACGTATTTCGTGGCGTGCCGTCACACCGCTACCAAGCCTTTACTCGAATTGTTTTTATTGTACCACCTCAGCGCGTTTAGCGAAGCGGTTTCCTTGGCACGTTTTGTCGAAGCAGAGATCGTGTTCCCTTATTCCGGGATTCTCATTAATACGGACATAGGTAACCCAACCGCGCCCCTTGCCACGCCTCCTCCATCGAAGGCGGGTTCCAAACGGTCACGGGGACGGCTCTTGGTATTCTTCCTCTTTATAATGAGACCAAGGCCAGTTCTTTTTCTTCAATCCTCCATTGAATCCGCCCCTCGCCCCCGAGTTCCAACACCCAGGGCTCCAGATTCGAGTACCTTCAACCTTCGACAATGTCCGGCTTCGACCCACGGGGCCGGTGGATGCCCTCTTCCGTCACGGAAGAAGACGTGCTAAAGCTGAGAGACGCCAGGTACTTGACCTATGAGATTTCGCATAGGTTGCCTGCCCGAGGGCAGGTTATTCCTACTCCCGAGCCCGGCGAGAGCGTTCTGTTCATGTCTCACCTCCGTCGGGGTTTAGGCTTCCCAATGGATCCCTTCATGAGGGGGCTCATGTTTTACTATGGGCTGGAATTCCATGACTTGGCTCCGGAGTCCATCCTCCACATCTCATCATTCATTGTCGTTTGCGAAACCTTCCTCCGCACTACCCCCCACTTCGGCTTGTGTCTCAAAACCTTCAATGTGGAGCCGAAGATGATTGAGGGGCGTCAGGCAGAGTGCGGCGGGGCGGTCATAAGCAAGAGGGTCGATGCTCCATGGCCCGAGGGCTCTTTTCAGGAGGAGCTCGGCTTGTGGCAACAGGAGTGGTTCTATATCACCGCTCCAAGGGACAGCAGGTAGAAGCCGCCGCCCGTCTTCCGCTCAGGCCCTCCACAACGGCTGACGTCATGGGTCGACAATGGTCCTAGCTGGGGGCCATCCAAAGACGTACCCCTGTTGCAGGACCGAATTCGAGACCTCCAAGAAAGGGAGATTAATCCGGTGGTGGTGGCCCAAGTAATGCTGATTCGGCGCCTTCTGCCCTGCAAACGTCGCCCCCTCCGCCTGTGGGAATTTAATCCGGAGGGGCCACGAGCTCTCCAACACTTCATGGGTTTGACACCCGCGGAGATGTAGAAATTGTTCTTCGGATCGCAAGAGATGCGTCCGGACTTGACCGAGGACGCCGGCCTAAGCTGCAATCGCCCGGATACTCAAGTAAGTAGCCCCGTGTCCGGACACATTGTCCATTTATTTATCATGGGTTTGCCTTTTAACCAGCTATCCTTTGGACAGGAGTGGATAGCGCAAGCAAACCTGATACGGTGTCCGGCCCCCCTCCCTGAGACCACGCCGGATCCCGTGTTAGTCAAAATGTTGGAGTTTGTGCCTTCGGAGGAGGGCGAAGGGGGCACAGGGAAACTACCACCTCCACCAAGGAGGCTTTCAATAAGGGGGGAACCGAGAGTCCCTCCTTCCAGGGGGAGAAGAGGACTGCTTCCGAAGACCCGGAGGCCAAGGCCTCAAAGCGGGGAAAGAAATCTGCATCGGAAGGTCCTGTGCCGGGAAGGGCCCCAGCCGCACAGTCTCCCCATAGGAATCATCCCTCCAGCGAGCCGTAAGTAAAAAGGGGAAATTTTGTAATGGGGAACGCCCCTATATTATTTCCAAAGGTAACCGAAGTTTTCACCTTGTAGTTCGGATCTCAGCCCATCTCAACAGAGCTCAACTTCGGGGGACCTTCGTCCGGAGATGATGGAAAGAGAGACACCTCCATCTGTCGCCCCGTCGGGCGGGGCGGACAACCCTGAGGTGTCGTCACGGAGGGTCTCCCCGAGTCCGGCGGGGCCGGAGAGTCCGGCACCCATTGGGGTACGGCCGGTGGAGCCGCAGGATATGCTCGAGAGGGCGTCTATCTCGGAAGATCACTGCACATTAATGAGTACGGTGATTGAAAGGATCTCATCCGCCAAGAGCGGGTTGTATGAGGCCGTCGGAAGCTTGCTGACGGGGTTTGAGGTAAGCAAAAAATGACATACCTTTTGACAGTTTTGCACATGAAGTGCACCCTATATAGATAGTAGCCCCTGAGACTTGGTATGCTGTCGAAAGCGATAGCGTGCCAAGGATCATAATCTCAGTTATGGAATGTCGCCTTTCCTATGCAGGTGGCGGAACGTTCAGTGGCCAGCTGGACTGGTGGAGTTGCCGAACTGAAGAGGCAACTTGACGTTGCGGATGAGGACATCGCGCTGGCCAATAAACGACTTAACGAGTCGCAAGGTAGGTGGTTGCTCCGCAGTTGCCTAGTAAGGGAGCTGTTGCCCGTTCCTTACAATATGTATGCTTGATGCAGATGGCGCCGTTGCCGTGGAAGATCTTCGAGTGGAGCTTGCTCAAGCTAAGGAGCAAGCCAGGATAAGTGACGCGGCTGCCTTGAAGGCAGCAGAAGAGCTGAAAGCCGAAAAGGCTGCTCACTACCGAAGCAGGGAAGAGTTGGCCGGAATGGCCTTGAAATTAAAAGGTGCTACCGACCGTTGTGAGGTTCTTGAAGAAGAACGCCGAGTGGAGCAACAGGGCCTGAAGAAGGCCGGCGCCGAAGTCAAGGATGTCAGGAGTGAGATGCGGGCTATGAAGGAGGAACTGCGTCAAGCCGGAGACATTGCGGCTGGAAAGCCCTTTCTTCTGCGTAGGAAGTTCACGGATCCGAAGTATGCTCAACTGGGCCAGTTGTGTGGTGTGGAGGATCCTTATCTTGATTTGGCGGCGAGTGCGGCGGGCGCAGTCGTGCACTTCCGAAGCTAGAAGGATCACGAAATGGAAGAGCTTTACTGGTCTCAATTCCATAGTCCGGAGCGTCCACTTCCGTTGACTGATCGTCTGGCTGAGTGGGCTGAGCTGAATAGATTGTCCGGACTTGCCATGACGGATGTGGTCACTCATCTGTGGCCGAAAAGGCCCAAGCCGAAGAGTTATTTTGGCTTGTTGCAGCAATTCCTTGGGGCGGTGCCGCATATCAAGGCGATGAAGCGGTCGGCATGCATCGAAGGTGCACGGATGGCTCTCACCCGTGTGAAGACATACTGGGCGGACATGAATGCCACCACTGTTGCATCTCGGGGTTCGGACAAGAGCCGATTACCCGTCGAGCACTATTTTGAGGAAGTCCTGTAGGGCGCTCGTTTAATAGAGTCGCAGTGCTCGAAAGATGTCATGTTCAAATGACGTGTATGATTTGTGAGATTATGTTTATAATGCAATAGCTTTTTATACTTGTGCGTTCAAGTATTGAACCATCTCCTGTGTGGCCGTATATGTATAAATAACCTGAAAGTTGCAGTCTTTGGCTTCAGCCCCCACGCACATGGTGCAGGGGTGTTTGCAAAAAAAGAAAAGCGCTTTTTCACACTTAATCCAACGTCTTGGTCCTTTGAAGCAGGTGATAGCATAGCAAACTAGGCAACCGGACTATAGTGCTTTATCACTTTCACTTAGCCATAGGAGCTCGATGGTGGGGCTACTATATAGCCCCTAGAGGCACCGCGCTCTCCGAACTTGGGGCGCGTATGTGCCTGACCGGGAAGCGGTCCTTCGTCAAAGTGGAGGAATTCTAAACATTCAAATAGTCGATCGAGTGGTTGACCAGTCTCTCGCTATATCATGACAGTCAGTTTTCGGCTTTCTCTACTGAGGTGCTCGCCCGGCCGTACCGGGGCACAATCACAGTAGTTCTCCTGGTGCCGCATTAGCCGATGGAGCGGAACGTAAGGCAGCAAAATACAGGAGCCGGGCAAACCCAACATTTGACCAAAGACATAATTCGGAGCTGATGCATATAAGGCCTAACTCGAGACGTCGAACACTCCCTAAGGTGTTCGGTCTTTATGATACCGGGCAGAACAATGCCCTAAGCCCCTAGTGTCCAGGTACAAGCGGGAACTTCTGACACGGCCGATGCCAAAACGCCAGCCTCCGCCTCGGTTATGGTAGAAAACCAGGGGATGTGTATCAACAAGAGACAGTAAGAAAGGTTTACGCAGGGTCTTAATCTGAAAAGAATCCTTGCAACGGGTCCCTGCTGCCCGTCTGCGCCTGTGTCTCCGTTGTGCTATATCCTGGACGGGTGTAGCTCGTGCTTCATCTGTAAAAGAGAAGGACTTAGTTTGGAAAAAATACCGTGCAAAGGTTGTATTTTAAAATAAAGTATAATTTGGAAGATGAATAAAGTTGAGCTTTATTGGCTCTCATCGTTTAAACGTGCAGCCCCTTGTAAAGGGGTATGCGGCTGGGAAGCCCCTTGTTTATTTACGCCGGACTCGCCTAACCGTGTCCAAGGTCTGAATGACCTGTTTCTAGGGGCTTTGACCTGCAAGGTCGGATTAGTGTGTGGCTGTCAAGGCGGCCTCACGTCCTCCGTGGTTGAGGAACACTCGGAGTTACTCTTAATAAGATTATGCCGCGTGGACCGGGCATTTTAAGCGTAAGAGACGCGTAATGCGTTATTGCGTTAAAGCAGGCGAAGGCTTCGCGTCCCACTAGTGCTTGAGGGCCACTGTGAAATGGGGCGGTATGGAGAGTGAGCTTTTCGCGACGGAGGTTGTCGGATGAACCGGACACAGCCTCTAGTGGTGCGGACCTTGTTCCATCGGCTTAAAGGCCTGGCGTCACTCCTTTAAAGGAAGTGCTGCTACAGCGAATTTTGGTAGGGTCTATCCCCATTCTGCGGATGGTGTCCTGGTATGGCAGGTGCCGCACAGTGTTTTCGTGTTATCACATGAAGTGAGTTCACTGTTTTGACTTCTAGTGGGAAAGTCTTCTGTTTTCCGGCGTTCTGCTTGTGGGGTTCATCATCGTCTTCGATTGGCGTGTCGAGCCCCTTGCGTTCGGTGTTAAGTCGGCCGCCCAACAGTCTCTGTGGGTATGGTTTGCAGGCCTCCCGGAGGTGCTATGTATTTGACATAGCCTATCCAGAATTTTGTTTAGGTTGGATAGCTCGTCACTGTCGTCCTTTGGGGGCAGTGTTTTGTTATTCGGCCGTGAGCTTTTGAATCCGGCGTTGACCGCTGTGCTGTTTGGGCCAGTTTCCTTATTCCGGCGCTGATCTTTTCTGTGTCGTGATTTTCCATTTCCATCCCTGACTTCGGATGTACTCGGGTCGCTGGTGCTACATCTAGCCAGCCAGATGTCCTCTCCTGCGCAAAAGCGGGTCATGAGGCTTGTTAGTGCGGCCATTGTTCTTGGTTTTTCCTGGCCGAGGTGTCTGGCGAGCCATTCGTCTCGGACGTTGTGCTTAAAGGCTGCTAAGGGTTCGGCGTCCGGACAGTCGACTATTTGGTTCTTTTTGGTGAGGAACCTGTTCCAGAATTTGCGTGCTGACTCTCCGGGCTGTTGAGTTATGTGACTTAAATCGTCTGCATCCAGAGGGCGGACATAGGTCCCTTGAAAATTTGCTCGAAACGCATCCTCGAGCTCTTCCCAACTTCCAATGGTATTTTCTGGGAGGCTTTTGAGCCAATGCCGAGCTGGCCCTTTGAGCTTGAGGGGTAGGTATTTTATGGCATGGCGATCGTCTCCTCTAGCCATATGTACGTGTAGGATATAATCCTCAATCCAGACTCCGGGGTCTGTTGTTCCATCGTAGGATTCAATGTTTATGGGTTTAAACCCTTCGGGGATTTGATGATCCATTACTTCGTCTGTGAAGCATAGTGGGTGTGCGGCGCCTCTGTATTGGGCGATATCACGACGGAGCTCAAAAGAGCTTTGTCTATTTTGTTCGGCCCGGCCGGACTTACTGTGTCCGGCGCGACGGTTGTCGTCGCGTATCATGGGGCGCCCACGCGATCCATAGATCGATCTTGATTGTCTTGCCTTATCCTCCAATATATCTCGCAAGTCCGGAGCGTTCCCCTGTGGCTTTGTGCTTTTCGAGCGATGCCAGGGTACGGTTCTAGTGAAGGGCCTAGAGGCCTCTCTGTCGCGACCACGGGGTGGTCGGTCAGCCGTATTGTCTACTGGTGACGCGGGTTCATACGCCTCCTCCTCTAATCGGGGGAGCAGCTTGCGTTTAGGGTAACTTTTGGAGGGGCGTTCGAGCTCATGCTCTTCGGCCGCGAGGACTTCAGTCCATCTGTCGGCTAGCAGATCTTGATCAGCTCTAAGCTGTTGCTGCTTTTTCTTGAGGCTGTTTGCCGTGGCCATAAGCCTGCGTTTAAAACGCTCTTGTTTGACGGGATCCTTAGGCCCGACGAATTCGTCATCGTCGAGGCTTGCCTCGTCTTCGGAGGGAGGCATATAGTCCTCTACCTCTTCTTCCGCCGCTCTCTCATGAGGGCCGGCGTCTCCGCCCTCCTGCGCTGAATCTTGCTGGAGTGGGTTTTCTTCGGCACTGTCTGGTGTGTTATTATCTCCGGTGCCGGAATCTTCATTCTTGCTGTGGCGGGATTTAGAGCGGCGCCGCTGACGCCGGCGCTTGGGCTGTTTCTTGGAGGGGTCATCCTCCGCTGTTGCTTCACCATTCCCATCCTTTGGGATATCCACCATGTATATGTCATATGATGAGGTGGCTTTCCAGTGCCCGGTAGGCGCTGGTTCTTGGTCGTCTCCGGCATTGTCGTCCATACCGTCGATGTCTTCGGAGTCGTAGTCTAGTATGTCGGTTAGATCATCGACAACGGCTACCAAGTGGGTGGTGGGTGGGCTTTGAATTTCTTCGTCGTCCGCATCCCAACCGTCCTGACCATAGTCCGGCCAGGGTTCTCCTGATAACGAGAGATACTTTAGCAAACTCAAGATGTCGCGAAAAGGTGAGTGTTGAAAGATGTCCGCTGCGGTGAATTCCATGACCGGCGCCCAATCGGATTCGATTGGAGGGGGCGCGGGAGGTTCGGAGTCCGGCAAGGAGTCCGGCACCTCGGAGTCACAAGCTTCATGAGGGACAAGGTCAGTGTTCGGCTCTATCACCGTAGAGGTTGCAGCCCCCGAGGCGGTGTCTAGCCATCCGTCCTCGATCTGCGCAGCCGGCTCCGAATTGAGGATTGGAGCGGGCTCGAGTGCGGCCTCCACGGTTCTGTCCGGCTGCAGAGCTAAATCATGCCCGTCGTGATAGTGCGGCGCGCTCGGCTGTGGCTCGAATCCATCGAAGATCAAGTCCCCGCGGATGTCAGCCGTGAAGTTCAAACTTCCAAATCTGACCTGACGGCCAGGGGCGTAGCTTTCGATCTGCTCCAGATGGCCAAGTGAATTGACCCGCAGTGCAAAGCCGCCGAATACGAAGATCTGTCTGGGGAGGAAGGTCTCACCCCGAACTGCGTTGTTGTTGATGATCGAAGAAGCCATCGAGCCTATCGGCGACGACACAGAGGAACTCTCAATGAAAGCACCAATGTCGGTGTCAAAACCGGCGGATCTCGGGTAGGGGCTCCCGAACTGTGCGTCTAGGCGGATGGTAACAGGAGACAAGGGACACGATGTTTTACCCAGGTTCGGGCCCTCTTAATGGAGGTGAAACCCTACGTCCTGCTTGATTAATATTGATGATGTGTGTTACAAGAGTAGATCTACCACGAGATCAAGGAGGCTAAACCCTAGAAGCTAGCCTATGGTATGATTGTTGTTCGTCCTACGAACTAAAGCCATCCAGTTTATATAGACACCGGAGAGGGCTAGGGTTACATAGAGTCGGTTACAATGGCAGGAGATCTACATATTCGTATCGCCAAGCTTGCCTTCCACGCCAAGGAAAGTCCCATCCGGACATGGGACGAAGTCTTCAATCTTGTATCTTCATAGTCTTGGAGTCCGGCCGATGATGATAGTTCGGCTATCCGGACACCCCCTAGTCCAGGACTCCCTCAATATCCAAGGGATGGATAAGACAATTCCCGAGCTCTTCACAATGCTAAAGGCTGCGGAGGTAGAAATCAAGAAGGACCATCAAGTGTTGATGGTCAATAAGACCACCAGTTTCAAGAAGAAGGGCAAAGGGAAAAACAAGGGGAACTTCAAGAAGAACAGCAAACAAGTTGCTGCTCAAGAGAAGAAACCCATGTCTGGACCTAAGCCTGAGACTGAATGCTTCTACTGCAAGCAGACTGGTCACTGGAAGCGGAACTTCCCCAAGTATTTGGCGGATAAGAAGGATGGCAAGGTGAACAAAGGTATATGTGATATACATGTTAATGATGTGTACCTTACCAGAGCTCGCAGTAGCACCTGGGTATTTGATACTGGTTTTATTATTAATATTTGCAACTTGAAACAGGGACTACGGATTAAGCGGACACTGGCTAAGGACGAGGTGACGATGCGCGTGGGAAATGGTTCCAAAGTCGATGTGATCGCCGTTGGCACGCTACCTCTACATCTACCTTCGGGGTTAGTTTTAGACCTAAATAATTCTTATTTGGTGCCAGCGTTGAGCATGAACATTATATTTGGATCTTGTTTGATGCGAGACGGTTATTCATTTAAATCTGAGAATAATGGTTGTTCTATTTATATGAGTAATATCTTTTAGGGTCATGCACCCTTGAAGAGTGGTCTATTTTTGATGAATCTCGATAGTAGTGATACACATATTCATAGTGTTGAAACCAAAAGATGCAGAGTTGATAACGATAGTGCAACTTATTTGTGGCACTTCCGTTTAGGTCATATCGGTGTAAAGCGCATGAAGAAATTCCATACTGATGGGCTTTTGGAATCACTTGATTATGAATCACTTGGTACTTGCAAACCGTGCCTCATGGGCAAGATGACTAAAACGCCGTTCTTCGGAACTATGGAGCAAGCAACTGATTTGTTGGAGATCATACATACTGATGTTTGTGGTCCAATGAATGTTGAGGCTCGCGGCGGGTATCGTTATTTTCTCACCTTCACAGATGATTTGAGCAGATATGGGTATATCTACTTAATGAAACACAAGTCTGAAACATTTTAAAAGTTCAAAAAATTTCAGAGTGAAGTGGAAAATCATCGTAACAAGAAAATAAAGTTTCTACGATCTGACCGTGGAGGAGAATATTTGAGTTACGAGTTTGGTCTACACTTGAAACAATGCGGAATAGTTTCGCAACTCACGCCACCCGGAACACCACAACGAAATGGTGTGTCCGAACGTCGTAATCGTACTTTACTAGATATGGTGCGATCTATGATGTCTCTTACTGATTTACCGCTATCATTTTGGGGTTATGCTTTAGAGACGGCCGCATTCACGTTAAATAGGGCACCATCAAAATCCGTTGATACGACACCTTATGAACTGTGGTTTGGCAAGAAACCAAAGTTGTCGTTTCTTAAAGTTTGGGGCTGCGATGCTTATGTGAAGAAACTTCAACCAGATAAGCTCGAACCCAAATCGGAGAAATGTGTCTTCATAGGATACCCAAAAGAGACTATTGGGTACACCTTCTATCACAGATCTGAGGGCAAGATTTTCGTTGCCAAGAATGGATCCTTTCTAGAGAAGGAGTTTCTCTCGAAAGAAGTGAGTGGGTGGAAAGTAGAACTTGATGAGGTAACTGTACCTACTCCTTTATTGGAAAATAGTTAATCACAAAAACCGGTTCCTGTGACGACTACACCAATAAGTGAGGAAGCTAATGATGTTGATCAAACTTCAGATCAAGTTACTACAGAACCTCGTAGGTCAACCAGAGTAAGATCCGCACCAGAGTGGTACGGTAATCCTATTCTGGAGGTCATGTTACTTGACCATGGCGAACCTACGAACTATGAGGAAGCGATGATGAGCCCAGATTCTGCAAAATGGCTTGAGGCCATGAAATCTGAGATGGGATCCATGTATGAGAACAAAGTGTGGACTTTGGTTGACTTGCCCGATGATCGGCAAGCCATCGAGAATAAATGGATTTTCAAGAAGAAGACTGATGCTGATGGTAATGTTACTGTCTACAAAGCTTGACTTGTTGCGAAAGGTTTTCGACAAGTTCAAGGGGTTGACTACGATGAGACTTTATCACCCGTAGCGATGCTTAAGTCTGTCTGAATCATGTTAGCAATTGTCGCATTTTATGATTATGAAATTTGGCAAATGGATGTCAAAACTGCATTCCTGAATGGATTTCTAGAAGAGGAGTTGTATATGATGCAACCAGAAGGTTTTGTCGATCCAAATGATGCTAACAAAGTGTGCAAGCTCCAGCGATCCATTTATGGACTGGTGCAAGCCTCTCAGAGTTGGAATAAACGCTTTGATAGTGTGATCAAAGCATATGGTTTTATACAGACTTTTGGAGAATCCTGTATTTACAAGAAAGTGAGTGGGAGCTCTGTAGCATTTCTAATATTATATGTGGACGACATATTATTGATTGGAAATGATATAGAATTTCTGGATAGCATAAAAGGATACTTGAATAAAAGGTTTTCAATGAAAGACCTCAGTGAAGCTGCTTACATATTGGGCATCAAGATCTATAGAGATAGATCAAGACGCTTAATTGGACTTTCACAAAGTACATACCTTGATAAAGTTTTGAAAAAGTTCAAAATGATCAAGCAAAGAAAGGGTTCTTGCCTGTAATACAAGGTGTGAAATTGAGTCAGACTCAATGCCCGACCACTACAGAAGATAGAGAGAAAATTAAAGAAGTTCCCTATGCTTCAGCCATACGCTCTGTCATGTATGCAATGCTGTGTACCAGACCTGATGTGTGCCTTGCTATCAGTTTAGCAGGGAGGTACCAAAGTAATGCAGGAGTGGATCACTGGACAGCGGTCAAGAACATCCTGAAATACCTGAAAAGGACTAAGGATATGTTTCTCGTTTATGGAGGTGACAAAGAGCTAGTCGTAAATGGTTGCGTCGATGCAAGCTTTTACACTGATCCGAACGATTCTAAATCGCAAACCGGATACATGTTTATATTGAATGGTGGAGCTGTCAGTTGCTGCAGTTCTAAACAAAGTGTCATAGCGGGATCTACATGTGAAGCGGAGTACATAGCTGCTTCGGAAGCAGCAAATGAAGGAGTCTGTATGAAGGAGTTCATGTCCGACCTAGGTGTCGTACCTAGCGCATCGGGTCCAATGAAAATCTTTTGTGACAATACTGGTGCAATTGCCTTGGCAAAGGAATCCAGATTTCACAAGAGAACTAAGCACATCAAGAGATGCTTCAACTCCATCCAGGACCAAGTCTAGGTGGGAGACATAGAGATTTGCAAGATACATACGGATCTGAATGTTCCAGACCCGTTGACTAAGCCTCTTCCACGAGCAAAACATGATCAGCACCAAGGCTCCATGGGTGTTAGAATCATTACTGTGTAATCTAGATTATTGACTCTAGTGCAAGTGGGAGACTGAAGGAAATATGCCCTAGAGGCAATAATAAAGTTATTATTTATTTCCTCATATCATGATAAATGTTTATTATTCATGCTAGAATTGTATTACCCGGAAACATAATACATGTGTGAATACATAGAAAAACATAGTGTCACTAGTATGTCTCTACTTGACTAGCTCGTAAATCAAAGATGGTTAAGTTTCCTAACCATAGCCATGAGTTGTCATTTGATTAATGGGATCACATCATTAGGAGAATGATGTGATTAACTTGACCCATTCCGTTAGCTTAGCACTTGATTGTTTAGTATGTTGCTATTGCTTTCTTCATGACTTATACATGTTCCTATGACTATGAGATTGTGTAACTCCCGCTTACCGGAGGAACATTTTGTGTGCTACCAAACATCACAACATAACTGGGTGATTATAAAGGTGCTCTACAGGTGTCTCCGAAGGTACTTGTTGAGTTGACGTATTTCGAGATTAGGATTTGTCACTCCGATTGTCGAAGAGGTATCTCTGGGCCCTCTCGGTAATGCACATCACTATAAGCCTTGCAAGCAATGTAACTAATGAGTTAGTTACGAGATGATGCATTACATAACGAGTAAAGAGACTTGCCGGTAACGAGATTGAACTAGGTATTGAGATACCGATGATTGAATCTCGGGCAAGTAAAATACCGATGACAAAGGGAACAACGTATGTTGTTATGCGATTTGACCGATAAAGATCTTCGTAGAATATGTAGGAGCCAATATGAGCATCTAAGTTCCGCTATTGGTTATTGACCGGAGACGTGTCTCGGTCATGTCTACATAGTTCTCGAACCCGTAGGGTCCGCACGCTTAAAGTAAGATGACAGTTATATTATGAGTTTATATGTTTTGACGTACCGAAGGTTGTTCGGAGTCCCAGATGTGATCATGGACATAACGAGGAGTCTCGAAATGGTCGAGACATGAAGATCGATATATTGGACGACTATATTTGGACACCGGAAAGGTTCCGGGTGAGATTGGGACAATACCGGAGCTCCGGGAGATTATCAGAACCCCCCGAGAAGTATATGGGCCTTAATGGGCCTTAGTGGGAAGGAGGGGAAAGGAGAGGGGGTGCCTCCCCCAAGCCCAATCCGAATTGGGAGGGGGGGCGGGGCCCCCTTTCCTTCCTCCCTCCTTCCTCTTCCTTCCCTCTCCCTCTCCTAATAGGAAAAGGCGGAGTCCTACTCCCGGTGGGAGTTGGACTCCCTCCTAGGGCGCGCCACCCCCCTTGGTCGGCCCCCTCCTCCACTCCTTTTTATACGGGGGAGGGGGGCATCCCATAGACACAACAATTGATCATTGATCTCTTAGCCGTGTGCGGTGCCCCCCTCCACCATAGTCCTCCTCGATAATATCGTAGTGGTGCTTAGGCGAAGCCCTGCGATGGTAGAACATCATCATCGTCACCACGTCATCGTGCTGATGGAACTCTCCCTCGACACTCGACTAGATCGGAGTACGAGGGACGTCATCGAGCTGAACGTGTGCAAGAACTCAGAGGTGTCGTAGTTTCGGTGCTTGATCGGCCGGGACGTGAAGACGTACGACTACATCAACCGCGTTGTGCTAACGCTTCTGCTTTCGGTCTACGAGGGTACGTGGACACACTCTCCCCTCTCGTTGCTATGCATCACCATGATCTTGCGTGTGTGTAGGAATTTTTTTGAAATTACTACGTTCCCCAACACCCTCATGTTCAGCTGCAGCAATGAGCTTTCAATGCAGTATTTGGATGCCTTGTTTGACGCTACTGTCCTCAAGTCATTTCTGTTGAATGTTGGCTGGATGTTTGTGCATTTGGTGTATCTCCTGAGGATATATTTCTCTGGAACGCTGGCAGCCTTAATTGTCTGCATCATGCACAGGACATGCACGCAGAAAATACCTGTATTTTTTGGAAGAGGTGCATGTCTTTTGTCATTTCTTTCGAACAAAAACTTTGCAAAAATAAGTAGTACAGTATGTGACACCTTTTTTTAGTCCTCGCATGTGTGGTCCCATAGCTTGCACTCGCAGTCATATATTTCTCCCACGGGGTCTGCAACTACCTGGAACGCGTGCTGAGACCACGCAGACAGTTTTTGCGGGTTGTTGTAGAGCACGAGGTACTTTGTGGGCTCTTCCATCTCTGTCGCCGTGAAGAGTGTGCTCAGTTTTAGCCTTTTTCTGATCTTGCTGTACACAGCTCGAGAGTAAAGCTTTGCCATCTGGGTGTCAAACCCATAGAAGGTCAGCATGTTTTGTTCCTTCTGCCCATGCAAGAATGATGACCAAATTATTAGTTTTCTCGCAACAAAAACTTGTCTAACTAATAAAGTTTTACTTTAGTAAGCATGTCATTTTGTCTTACGACAGGTGATAGAGCTATACCCAGTTACCCATTGTCTCCTGGTTTTCTGTCTGCCTCCTGGTTTTGACGCATGAGTTTACCTGGCTGACAAACCGGTGGAGCTTTTGTCTCTCACTTACGAAGTTCTTCTTGAGCACATAGTTCAGGCTCTCACTTCATTGTGTGGATGTCATTTTGGCGCAGAAAATTTCTTTGAAGTAAGCTGATATCCATCTCTCACGCTTGTTCCACATGGCCACTATCGTGGCATCATCATGGAGGTTGTACTTATCCATGAGTCCTTTCCAGGAAGCCTCAAACTCAGTTGGCATGAGGGGCCAGTTGAGGATTGATGTGAATTCATCCTTAAAGTCTTTGTGCAGGTTGTACAGGTATGCGAGGTGTTCCATGTACTTCTTCATAATGTGCCAGCGGCACAGCTTGTGTACTATGTTCTTGAAAGCATCTGGGATCACCAAAGCCATTGTCGGGCACTAGTCTGGTAGTGAGAAAAGAGACGTGGAGTGGTCAGCAGATGGTAGTGCATATATACAAATAGAACTAACACAACATTTTTACTGTGTTATTTTCCTTTTGGGGGGGAGGGGGTCGTTGGGGGTGGTTTTGGCCATTGTACCTATGAGGATGCATGTAGGAGCCTTCCCTCTCATGCACCTTAAAAATGTCTTGAACAGCCATCTAAATGAATCTGCATCCTCATCTCTTATCAGGGTGAAACCAAAGAATGTAGTCTGTAAGTGGTTGTTAGTACCCACAAACACCCCAAGTGGCATATGGTACTTGTTGGTCTCATATGTGGTGTCAAACGTTACGCAGTCACCAAAGTCTTGATACGCCCCTCGGCAGCTTGCGTTCGTCCAGAATATGTTCTTAACTCTGTCGGACTCATCAAGTTGCATGTCATAGAAGAATTCCTTGTTTATAGCTTTCATCTCCCTAAAGAAGTTGACAGTCTTTAGGACATCGCCACATCATTCATCCTTAAGTTCTTTGCTTTGCTGCATATTAAAAGTGAACAGTCATTCAAAAATGCATGTTGAACTGGCGTTAGGTCATGCGTTGCGTAATATGTTTGTACTGACAGAGGAAAAAAGATGGAGGGGGTTTATGGGAGGAGAACAAGTTTGTACTTACAGGTTAATCAGGTTTTTGGCATTCATTTCGAGGAAGTAGCTACCGGGGTCATCGCCGCCCAGTATGCTCATGATTTGTGCGTGTTCAATGCCTTTGAACTGCATGTACTTGACGTACTCCAAGATTGTTTTGTCAAAGTTTTTTGTGGGAGTGCAAGAAGACAAGCATTTGGGGGGGGGAGCTGTATCATGTGGTTGTGTTCCCAGACTATCTCTTTTACGACAAGTGTTCCATCATTTTCCCTCTTCAGCCTCATTTTAGCCCCGTAGTTAGTCCTGGCTGTCGTCTTGTTCTGCTGTCTATTTTCTTCTGACACCTTCAATTCATAGACTCCATAGCACGTGCAATAAAGGTAGACTCTGGTCTCAACCTTGGATCGTTCCCTGACAGCAAAAACCCCGTGCTTTGCATAGACGTTATAGAAGTCCTTTTCTTCTTTGAAAGTTTCAATGTGCATCTCTAGCCTTGGCAGAACGTAAGCTTCAATGTTAGGTGGTTACACGCAACAGTGAGAAAACAAAAACGCAGTTATGAAAATGTTATATGGGGTGATCACATTGCCATGGTATGGACTGTGCTTGTATGTTTTTTTCTGAATGGATACTTACATGTGTAGCTCTGTGCTGCCTCCGGTGTTTGTGTTCACCCTGGTGTATGGGCGCGGGTGGTGTCACCCTTGGCACATGCAGCAATGCATCTCTTGGAGGGAGCAATGTTGACGAAGCTCTCTGTCTCTCATTGTACGGCCGTCTCCCCTCAGATTTGTTGTGAGGTTGCTCCTGTCTCTATGGCTCATATCTTGTACTTTGCACCCTGCTAGAGTGGCCAAAATTTCTGTCTCTTTGTCTTGGTCTTCCTGTCGCAACCGCTTTTGTAGCACGGATGATTGATGTTGACGGAGCGACTAGTGGAAGCCTGTGTGTCCTTGCCTTTCTGCATGCACTAGGGAAGGAAAACATTTGTTGTTAGGGAAATTGTTGAGCTTGTTGCAACCCAGCAGTGGCAAAGCTTGTATTCCCAGATATCGGTGTTTGCTGCATAGAAGAACCTGTCTGTGCTTCTGATGGTTCTGGTGTAGCTTGAAATCTGCCTGTATTGTTGAAGTATCCATGTGCTATTTCTGGTGTTACCCAACCAGGCGGTGCCACATATCTGCTTGGCTCATCAAACCCTCGTTGTGTGTGCCACCTTGCATGTTTCTGCAATGACATTCAACAGTTTTGGGATTAATCTTTTCTGCATTTTTCTCGTATACATGCTATAGGTAACATGTCACGCACTGAAGGCAATGCATATGTTGAACTTGCATCGCTGGTCGTTATTGAACTTCATCTGTTATGGAAAGTTTTTTATCCTTTTCCCTATAACTGATGCATAAACATTTGGTGCACTGCTTGCAAATTGAACATTGAACTTAAGATATGCATGGATATGCATATATATATAATTGGTGCAAGTCTTCTCTTTTTTTCATCTATAACTTATGCAACTACACAAGAAGTACTCCTAGTTTATGTATCATTGAACTTACTGTGTAACAAGTGTATATTTTTTTCAACAACATTCTCTCACTAGTTCGAACTGACGCAACTACACGGCATGTACTATTAGAAATAACATCATACAACTTGCAGTGGTAGTTGAACCTTATATAAAGCCTAGTAGCTACTTGGACTGATGCATAAGTTTATGTTTTTTGTCTTGAACTGAAGCTAGCATATTAGAGGTACTGACAGTAACCTCGACATCCAAATCGTGCATCAAGTGGCAGGGGTGTAATAAACTGATGCAAGCATTTGCAATGTACTATCAGGTTCTGCATCATAGGAACATGTGCCACTGATGCAGCACACATGTAGTACTGATGAATCTGATAGTGTAACATGTAGGCAGAGCATAGTGTGTGCATTTTTTAAACTAAATCTTCTTCATAGCAGGAATGATGAACTGATGGACTGACACAAACGTGGTATTTTTCTTCAGGCAAACCCAAACATGAAAACATTTTTTGAACTGATTCAATTTTTTAGGAAAATTAGTGTGGGAAGCATACATCACCTCCAGTGGAATGTTCTTGGATCTGACTTCTTCTTCTTCCTCTCATGGGCGGCGTACTGGTATGTTCTTGGGAGACAGCGCCATTGATGCAGGCAAGGAGCTTGGGGAGACGACGGTGCTCCTTCTTGTGGTGGACGTCCGGCGACGATGTCCAGGGAGGCAGTGGCTGGCGGGGATCACGGGCCTGGTGAAGGAGCCCCGGCGAGGGAGGGAGGATGGTGGAGGGGATCACGGGCCCGGCGAAGGAGCCCCGGCAAGGGAGGGAGGCAAGAGGCGGGGATCACGGGACCGTTGTTGCTTTGCCACCGAGGAACAGGATGGCGGCGGTGGATCCGTCGCCGGCCAGTCACGGCGCCGCGGGCTCCCTCGCTCCGGCTGCCGCCGGCGCTCGCTCGCCCACAACGGCTGCCTCCGGCGGAAGAAGGTGGGTTGGGTTCGGGCTGGGTCGGGGAGATTCTGCGGTGATAGGTGCGTCGCGCCTATATAGGGCCGGGGGGTAACAGAATATTATTCT
>NC_041393.1:573417197-573485925 GCF_002162155.2 Triticum dicoccoides
GACTATTTTCAGACTCATAAAGGCTTGAGACAAGGGGACTCGATGTCTCCCTTCCTATTTAATATAGTGGCGGATATGTTGACCGTTCTTACTGGCAGGGCCAAGGAGAATGGTCTGGTCGATGGACTCGTTCCTCACCTAGTTGATGGGGGAGTTTCCATTTTACAATATGCAGACAACACTATTCTTTTCATGGAGCATGACATTGCAAAAGCTCGAAACATGAAATTGGTCTTATGTCTTTTCGAACAATTGTCGGGGCTTAGAATCAAATTTAACAAGAGTGAATTGTTCTGCTTTGGCCGGGCCAAAGAGGAGCAAGATACATATAGACAATTGTTCGGTTGTGAATTAGGTTCTTTGCCCTTTAGTTATTTAGGCATACCAATTCACCATCGTAAACTCTCCAACAAAGAGTGGAAATGCATCGAAGATCGAATTGAAAAGAAGCTTAGTTGTTGGAAGGGCATGTTAATGTTGTACGGCGGTCGGCTAGTACTTATTAACTCAGTACTTACTAGTATGTCGATGTTCCTGCTATCCTTCTTTGAGGTACCAAAAGTGGTACGGAAGAGACTAGATTTCTTTGGATCTTGATTCTTCTGGCAGTTAGACGAGGCCAAGAAAAAGTATCGTCTAGCACGATGGGATATATTATGCCGACCCAAGGATCAGGGAGGGCTAGGTATTGAGAACCTGGAAATAAAGAATAAATGCCTTATGAGTAAATGGCTATATAGGCTATCAGTAGAGAATGATGGTATGTGGGCACAGATATTACACAACAAATATCTGCAATCGAAAACTCTTGCCCAAGTCACGGCGAGGCCGAATGATTCGTCATTTTGGAAGGGGCTTATGAGAACTAAAGACTTGTTCTTTCGTAGGACCAAATTTCTTGTTGGCAATAGGATGACAACAAGGTTTTGGGAGGATACATGGCTAGGGGAGACGTCATTAGCCATACAATATCCAAGCCTATATAATATTGCGCAACGTAAGGAACATTATGTAGGCACAATATTACAATCTGTCCCCTTGAATATTCAGTTTCGGCGATCTTTAGTTGGGGAGCGTTGGAACTCATGGATTCACTTGGTACGGAGATTGTTATCCGACCAACCCGACTCATTACACTGGAAGTTGGCTCGAAACGGGATGTTCATGATAAAATCTTTTTATATGGATCTTATTAATTCTGGCCCAATCCCGAGATCAATTAATATATGGAAAGTTAAGGTTCCCTTGTGTATTAAAATATTTATATGGTTTGTTCACAAGCAAGTGATCCTCACCGAAGACAATTTGTTAAAGAGACGATGGGTAGGCAGTTCACGATGTTGTTTTTGTGATCATGATGAAACAATTTAACATCTTTTCATAGATTGCCCTCTCGCTAAATTACTTTGGCGAACGATTCATATAGCCTTCAACATCGTCCCACCACTTAGCATTGAATCGTTATTTGGGATGTGGTTAGCTGGAGTGGAACATAATACTGCGGCTCGTATTCGAATTGAAATATGTGTATTTGTGTGGGCTATATGGAACTGCAGGAATGATATGATTTTTAATAGACAACACATTTTAACCTTCTTGAGGTCATCTTCAGAGCTACGGCATGGATCCGTACGTGGTCCTTACTCACTCCTACGGACTTCAGGGAGCCGTTGATTACTGGTGTAACCAATGGGAGATGGTAACACGGTCTATATGCGGTCGCATAACAGGATAGGAGTTTAGGGTCCTAGTCCTTTGTTTCATACCGGTTGTGGCTTTGCGTTTTTTTTTCTTTCTTATGTTTGTTTGCTCCTTTTGCGAGCTGTAATACCTTGCGGACTTTGTGCTACTTTGAGACGTTTAATAATATGGCTGCATGTATCGTTCAGATGCAAGGCGCCGGGGGCAAGCCTCCTTTTCGGAAGAAAAAAACAAGTTGGTTGGATTGACCTCTACAAGTTTTTGTATACGAATTAACTGCCTTTTCGTCAAGGAGGGATTTGGCCATGCTACTCTCTTGGATACTGATCGTGTTAACCATCCATCCGGAGGTGTCGAGAAATGTCTAGAGCATGGGGAAACTGCATTGCAACGTCTCTCCCAATGCAAGCTTGGATATATTTGGAATCTTTTCAAACGAAAGGGTTAAGTTTTTCGTAAATACTTTTTGCTAAACTTTTCCACACTCTCACATGATTCACAGTAGTACGAGACACCAATCGGATGAGGATCGACCGGTCAAATTGCCAGAAATAGCTGGGTGCAGAACTTGCAAGGCAAATAATTATGCAGATTACCGGAAACAAACTATAGTCGGTCAAAAGGTAGGAGAGAACTGCAGGAGCAGGAGGCTACGTACGTACGTGAACCAGCCATGATCGTTCTTTGACCGTTCAACAAGGGAGCGAGGCGAGCAGCGAGCTCGCTATCGGCCTATGGCAGCGTCGCTATCGCTATAAAGGGTGCGCGGAGGCCGTTGTGCTGTGCTCTCCAGTGTCCAGTCTCTCCACTACCGCGCTCCTTCCTAGCCTAGCTCCGCCGCCCGCAGGCCACACCGCCATCGCGCTCTAGCTCCGCCGCCCGCAGGCCACGCCGCCATGTCGTTCCCCGGCGGCACCCCACCGCCCGCGGGAGTGCTGATCATCAACAACTGCCCCGCATGCCAGCAGTGCCAGGCGTGCCTCGCCCCGCAGCCCTGCCCCGCCATCGACGTCGGCAGCCACCTCACCCGCACCGTCAGCATATGGATCAGCTGCATCGTCGCCGTGGTGCTCGTCACCTACCTCATCGCCAGCTACATTCGCCGCCGCCGCCCTGCGACGGCCGTCGTCGCGCCTCCTCCTCCTCCGCGGTCGCTGCCGGGCACACCTCTCCGCGTCCGCGAGCGCGACGCCACCGCGCCGCCCGTCTACGTGCCGCGACCGTACCCCTGCCCCTACTTCGTCAACGTCGTGAACGACGCCGACGAGCTGGAGATGGCCGCGGCGGCGGGCAACATAGCTGCAGCGACCACCGGCTGCGCCGTCATGTAGGGAACACGCCGGCCGCAGGCCCCCTTCGTCGTATCTTTCTCTTCGTATCCGCCGTATGCATCTGTAGGCTCGATCGCTCTGGTATCTTTCTTTCCGTGTACTGGACTGCTGGATTTGTAATGGCACGTCGAGAGCAGAGGATTCGCTGGGTCATATGAAACTGAAGTAAAACTAGCAGTCTGGTCATTAGTGTGGCCTCGTGATAACAATTAACATCAAGGGTATTATTATGTTTACATGACTAGTTCTTCTTGGTTTTCTGTATTGCTACCAAATTGGCATTACTCCTATCTCCTCTACTGGTTGTTGCAAGCTTGAATTTTTTAAATGCTTCCAGCCGGTTGTTGCTAATTCAAACAAGGCACTCCAGGTAATAATGCTAAAAGTAACTGACCATACAGAAAAAGTATGTATCTTCTCCATGTTTCGCCGTCGCTAGCTACTGCTGCATCCATCCATCTTGTGTACCGCGGGGCTCGCTGAATATGCTGCGGCATTCTGCATCTATATATATGAACCTGACTGACAATGCTCAGTATCAATGCTGGAGACAAAAATACGACTCTGTACTGCGCTTGACTAGAGGAGTGTCAAAATTCATAAACAGTTTCAGTTCCCCTGCACATATAATTTACAAAGAGCCGTAGTCTTACAACGGCCACAGTATCTTAGAAGCTGATGAACTATGCACAAGCACACTAGCCTGGTAATATGTGCTAGGCAGCACCCAAGTGAAAGGCCAAACAGAGACAAACCAAACCAAACTGAACTGAAAACCGTGTCACCAAAACCAGCTAGTTCGGCTATCAACAGCCTTGACTGTGGTCGCTACCAGAGGCATATGACCATACATGGAAGCAAATGCATTCAAACATCTAGATCTCCGCAAATCATGGCCTTTTAAACTGCTGATGCCGGACGATCCGATCTCAAATATCCTTCCTGCAGTAAAATTTATAGTGTGGGCATTTGTGTGACCTCCTGATGACAGTAACATCCAGGCTAATATGTTTACATGGCTAGTTCTTTTTTGGTTTTCTGTATTATTGCTTCTATATGGTTGTTGCTAATTCAAAAAAGGCACTTCAAGTAATGCTACATAACTGACCAGCATACAGAAAAAGCAACAAATTTTCAGACTAGCTGTCTTCCTAATCGACACTAGAGTGACGGGTAGAGTTATTGTAACACCGTTCAATCGGGACTTTTGAGGAAATTATCACATTTGATAGCAATATACATACAACTAAGAATTAAGATATTTTAACTATATGAAGTTCAAATTCCGAAAGCCTCGCGTGATCACAATGCCATAAGCCATTTACCAGCAACATAGGTTGTGTTCATGTTCACCATGGGCAAATCTTGCATACAACAACTGGGTTCCATTTAAGTCATCAATCTGACAAAACTTTTGGTAAACAACTATTTTACTGTTCATCGTCAGAATGTTGTGAGGATGAACTCAGTGCTATGGCTTAAATGAAATCTCCCTTTCTTCGCAGATGAGATACTGTGTGCACATAATTTAATATGCTCTAACTGATGCATTCTTCTGAATATATTCAGTTTTTTTTTTCCGGAAAGGGGTCTGAATATATTCAATTCACAAGCTTTCCTGAATGGCAAGTTGGTTGGCAAGAGCATAGCAGGATATCATCTGCAGGTCCCTGTTTCTGCTGATAATCCATTTGGATGACAAAATGTACAGGCAAAAACGCATCAAGATTGAGAGTCTAAAGAAAGACATATGTCGCCTTAAGTAAACTAAGCGTCACTAGTAATTCCCCAATGATGGAATTTATCAGCGAAAAAAATTAAGGGTATATAAGTTCTTCAGAAGATAGCACAGAAGAATTTTAATGGTGCGCAGCGATGCTTACAGACCTTGGACCCATATTGGTGGAGCTCCGGTCACATTTGCAACAAGAAAAGACATAGCAATGTCCTCACAATTCCTGTTAAGCATTGGTGGAAATCTTAATATATCCTACATAGGGCATCATTTCAGCATAATGTACATAACTGAAGAGAACTTTCTACAAATGTAGATGCAGTAATATAGAGTTATATATACCTATTCTCTGTCACATAATCTCGAATAGACGGTAGCATGCGGTTGGTATATAGATCCAAATACCGCTTATGGAGAAAACTCGCTTTGGAAAGTACCATGCTGTATGTCCCTGTCCTCCAAACTGACCACCAGCTTCCATATCTGTACTCCTCAGTGTTGCCTCTCTGCAGAGGAAATTGATCCAGTTAACATAACTAACTTTCTAATAATATCCATGCAGACAAATTCATAACTCATGATCCACTAGAATAAAGAAATACAGCTAGTTATGAAGTGTAGTCGCTTGTACCGGGTCAGCAGGCCAGTGCATCCGGGGCACGAAGCCGACCATGGCAGAGGGCGCGCTCTGCCAGACGCCGAAGGCGAACCGCAGCGTGGAGCACGGCACGACGAGGTCGTCGTCGACCGAGAAGACAGCGTCCGTCCTGAGCCCCTGGATCGGCCTGAACCTGTTGTTGAGGCTGTTTCCCCTGTTCATCACGAACCCAACGTTGACGGCGGCGTGGCTGCAGTTGAGGACGCTCCGGCGCAGGGCCTCGGGCGGCTCCTGCGGCTCGCTCCATACGACGTGGACGGCGTCTACTCCCGCGCAGACGGAGTAGTGCGCGACGGCTCTCTTCAGGAGGTCGTAGCGCTTCCACGTGTTGATCACCACGGCGTAGCCGCTGCCGCTGACGGGAAGGAAGGACGACGGTGTTAGCCGCCGCAGCCGCGGGTAATTAGTCGAGCAGGTGGTGTACGCGTCACCTGTGGCTGGTTATCGGCGAGTACTCACCGTGGCGAGGCGGCGGCGGAAGCATCGGGCTCCGGCCGGTGGAGCGTGATGCAGAGCATGAGGATGGCACCGGCGGCGAGAGCGAGCAGGCACGCGAGGAAGCAGGCGGCGAATCTGCCGGCTCTGGCCGCGGGCGCGTGGCGAGGGGGCACGGGGGCGAGGGGCTGGCGGCGGCGGGCGCCGCTCCACCGGTGCGTCGCGGCCTGCACCTGCAGTAGCTGCTTGGCCATGCCCAGCATCACAGGCAGCGCTCCTCAAGACGATCGATGGCGTCGCGGAAGCAGCCGCGGTCAGAGCAAGAAGAAGAGAGAGACCGAGCTTTCACGGCGAGCGAGCGAAGCCTTGGCCTTGGCGTGTGCCCAGTGTGCACCACCTGACCGGCGATGGCGACACTGAAGTAGTAGTACTAGTCAACTCGCTCGCTCGACGCCAGTGGTGGAGCTGAGGGGAGGGCGAGCTGACTTGAGCTGAGCTGAGCTCGCTTTGCTTTTCCTAATGCAGATGCAGCGGAAGAATCTCCGGCGGTTGGGCCACACCCACGGTGGTCAGTTGGCTGGAGCAGGTGGCAGCGTAAAAGAAACATTCCCCTCCGATCTCGGCTACGCATGGACCGCGCGCACAAATTCAGTGAGAAACATACTCACTCAAGAATAGTTAATCTGAGTTCTATTACTATGTTACTATCTTCATTAAATACATGTCACATAAACAAACTTGTCTTAAAATGCACTAGTAGCTAAGTTACTCACACTATGACCAGTCTTATATGGAGTACAATTTCTAGAGCGTCGCGTATCGGTCCCATCGCTATAATAACCATCATTATGGCTTCTAACGATATTGATCAAAAAAGTCAATTCAGCAAAGTGGCTGTCCCACCTTCCATCGCCATAATTTTTGGCGGGCGCACGACTTCATGTTTGGAGGTTGAACGAGGCGATATGGCGCGCCCTCCATCCATCCAAACATTGGCGCGACGGATATTTAAGGACGCGTGCTCCCTTCAGCCGTCTCTCACATTCTCGCGCCGCCTTCGTTTCATGCCACCGCCGAAGCCCGGATCCCGTGAATTGGCCCGTGTAGCCTTAGCTGACATGTTTCCCCGTCCTCCCACACTTCGTTGCAGCCCCCGCGCCTTCTTCCCGTTGCCACGCCCTCCATGCCACCACTTTCGCCGCGCGGCCTCAAAGTGTTCGATAACTTGCCTAGAGGTAAAATTTTCCAACATTTTCTTGTGGATTTAGTTTACGGCTCATAGATTCATGCAGGTGACATAGGATTCACATTATGTGTGGATGATTTGGATGATGGAGGTAACTTTTTTGTTGATTCTTCGCCGGATTCTCGAGCTACGAGTCCAAGAATGAAATCATGGACACCGAAGAAGATAAGGTGATATTGATGTTGTTGAATGTATAATGTCAAACATAACAAAGAGGAAGCCTTCGGGATCGCAGGTTGGTCATTTCAACTGAGCAGAATCGAAGGCCATGAGCGACGCATGCTCGATTACTTTGTGTTACGTTGTACCTTTCTACGATACCTGTTTCGGTGACACTTCCACATGATCAAGCGGTTGTTCCATCAAATTGCCACCAGGCTCTTAGGTTTTTCCCCTCTTAAGAAGATGGCCACAACACTTAGAAGGATTGTATATTGCTCTCTTGCAGATTCATGGGATGCCACTTTTTGAATGGCCGAAGATACAACAGTCAAGTGCATGAAACTGGTGGGGAACGTAGCATGCAATTTCAAAAAAAATTATACGCTCACGCAAGATCTATCTAGGAGATACATAGCAACAGGAGGGTGAGAGTGTGTCTACGTACCCTTGTAGACCGAAAGCAGAGCGTTTGACAACGCGATTGATGTAGTCGAACTTCGTCTCGTTCCGACCGATCAAGCACCGAACGTACGGCACCTCCGAGTTCTGCACACATGTGACGCCCCCGATTCAATCGTACACTAATCATGCACGCAAATGTGTACGATCAAGATCAGGGACTCACGGGAAGATATCACAACACAACTCTAAAACATAAGTAAGTCATACAAGCATCATAATACAAGCCAGGGGCCTCGAGGGCTCGAATACAAATGCTCGATCATAAACGAGTCAGCGGAAGCAACAATATCTGAGTACAGACATAAGTTAAACAAGTTTGCCTTAAGCAGGCTAGCACAAACTAGGATCCTCCTAACTACTCCTGCCTAGGATCCTCCTAACTACTCCTGGTCGTCGTCAGCGGGCTGCACGTAGTAGTAGGCACCTCCAGTGTAGTAGGAGTCGTCGTCAAAGGTGGCGTCTGGCTCCTGGGCTCCGGCATCTGGTTGCGACAACCAGGTAGAAAGGAAAGGGGGAAGAGGGGGAGAAAAGCAACCGTGAGTACTCATCCAAAGTACTCGCAAGCAAGGAGCTACACTACATATGCATGGGTATATGTGTAAAGGGCCATATCAGTGGACTGAACTGTAGAATGCCAGAATAAGAGGGGGATAACTAGTCCTATCGAAGACTACGCTTCTGGCAGCCTCCGTCTTGCAGCATGTAGAAGAGAGTAGACTGAAGTCCTCCAAGTAGCATCGTATAGCATAATACTACCCGGCGATCCTCTCCTCATCGCCCTGTTAGAGAGCGATCACCGGGTTGTATCTGGCACTTGGAAGGGTGTGTTTTATTAAGTATCTGGTTCTAGTTGTCATAAGGTCAAGGTACAACTCCAAGTCGTCCTGTTAACGAAGATCACGGCTATTCGAATAGATTAACTTCCCTGCAGGGGTGCACCACATAACCCAACACGCTCGATCCCATTTGGCTGGACACACTTTCCTGGGTCATGCCCGGCCTCGGAAGATCAACACGTCGCAGCCCCACCTAGGCCTAACAGAGAGGTCAGCACGCCGGTCTAACTCCTATGGCGCAGGGGTCTGGGCCCATCGCCCATTGCACACCTGCACGTTGCGAGGGCGAGCGAAAGAAGAACTAGCCCCCTTAATACAAGAGCAGGCTTACGTTCCAATCCGGCGTGCGCCGCTCAATCGCTGACGTCTAGAAGGCTTCGGCCGATACCACGATGTCGAGTGCCCATATCTTTCCCACGTAGTTGGTTAGTGCGTATAGACCAAATGGCCAGACTCAGATCAAATACCAAGATCTCGTTAAGCGTGTTATTCTGAAGCAACCGCGGACGCCGACCAGGGCCAGGCCCACCTCTCGCCTAGGTGGTCTCAACCTGCCCTGTCGCTCCGCCACAAAGATCCACACAGAGGGCCGTCGGGACAAAGGTCCTTTCAGCCCCCAATCCGTGAATCACTCGCGGGTACTCTTCGAGCGGACCCGACTTTAGTCATCATCTGTAGTATGTACATATGTATAGTAAATACCCGTGATCACCTCCCAAGTGATCACGACCCGATAGTATAGCAAGGCAGACTGACAAGAATGTAGGGCCAATGATGATAAACTAGCATCCTATACTAAGCATTTAGGATTGCAGGTAAGGTATCAACAGATGTAGCAACAATGTCAGGCTATGCATCAGAATAGGATTAACGGAAAGCAGTAACATGCTACACTACTCTAATGCAAGCAGTATAGAGGAGAATAGGCGATATCTGGTGATCAAGGGGGGGGGGCTTGCCTGGTTGCTCAGACAAGGAGGGGTCGTCGGTGACGTAGTCGACCACAGGGGCATGAGCATCGTCATAGGGTCTACCGGAGAGAAGAGGGGGAAGAAACAGTAAATACATAGCAAGCAAGTGCATAACAGGACAACAAGCAGAGCTAGACGTGTTCTAACGCGGTATGAGGTGATACCGGTGAGGGGGGGAACATCCGGGAAAGTATCCCCGGTGTTCCGTGTTTTCGGACAGATGAACCGGAGGGGGAAAGTTGCGTGTTCGATACGCTAGGGGTGTGTGGCGGACGAACTTGTTGCATATCCGGAATCGTCTCGTTGTTCTGAGCAACTTTCATGTTGAAAATAATTTAATCCGACTTACGGATTAAAAGATATGATTTTCTAAAGATTTTATTAATTTCAGGAATTTAATTAATTATTTAATTTAATTCGAAAATGGATTTATGACATCAGCATGATGTCATGCTGATGTCAGCAGTCAACAGAGTTGACTGGTCAACCTGACCAGTGGGTCCCACTGGTCAGTGACACATTTTAATTAAACAATTTAGTTATCCTAATTAGTATTAATTAGGGGTGGGCCCCACTGCCATTGACTACTAAATTAACTTATTAACTGATCAGGTTAATTAGGTAACTAGTGTGTAATTAGTTTAATTAGTTGGTTAATTTAATTAATCACAATTAAGTAAGTTAATTATTTCTTAAATTAATTATTTTTATTTTATTATTTTACTTTTATTTTTTTTAAATACGTTTTGGGCATGGGCCCCAACTGTCATAGGCCCATAGGGGCCTATCGGGTTCGGCGTGGTTTCGGGCACGGCCCAATCGGGTGCACGCCCAGGGGCGCCGTGGCGGACGAGGCCAGCGAGGTCGGGCGGCCACCGGAGGGGGACGCCGACGGGGGAGCAGCAGGGCCACCGACGTACCTCTTCCTCCTATATAAGCCTGCATACCCCGAAAACATCTAGGGAGCCATCAAAGAAATATTTCCGACACTGTAACCTTCTGTATCCGCGAGATCCCATCTTGGAGCCGTCGCCGGCGTTCTGCCGGAGGGGGAATCCACCATGGAGGGCTTCTACTTCAACACCATAGCCCTTTCGACGAGTTGTGAGTAGTTTACCACATACCTTCGGGTCCATAGTTATTATCTAGTTGGCTTCTTCTCTCTTTTTGGATCTCAATACAATGTTCTCCCCCTCTCTTGTGGAGATCTATTCGATGTAAACTCTTTTTGCGGTGTGTTTGTCGAGATCCGATGAATTGTGGGTTTATGATCAAGTTTATCTATGAGAAATATCTGAATCTTCTCTGAATTCTTTTATGTATGATTGAGTTATCTTTGCAAGTCTCTTAGAATTATCGGTTTGGTTTGGCCTACTAGATTGATCTTTCTTGCCATGGGAGAAGTGCTTAGCTTTGGGTTCAATCTTGCGGTGTCCTTACCCAGTGACAGAAAGGGTTGCAAGGCACGTATCGTATTGTTGCCATCAAGGATAAAAATATGGTGTTTATATCATATTGCTTGAGTTTATCCCACTACATCATGTCATCTTTCTTAATGCGTTACTCTGTTCTTATGAACTTAATACTCTAGATGCATGCTGGATAGCGGTCTATGTGTGGAGTAATAGTAGTAGATGCAGGCAGGAGTCGGTCTACTTGTCACGGACGTGATGCCTATATACATGATCATGCCTATATAATCTCATAATTATTCGCTTTTCTATCAATTGCTCGACATTAATTTGTTCACCCACCGTAATACTTATGCTATCTTGAGAGAAGCCTCTAGTGAAACCTATGGACCCCGGGTCTATCTTTTATCATATAAGATTTCAATCTACTTTTATTTGCATCTTTATTTTCTGCATCTATATTATAAAATACCAAAAATATATTTATCTTATCATATTATCTCTATCAGATCTCACTTTCTCAAGTGGCCGTGAAGGGATTGACAACCCCTTTATCACGTTGGTTGCGAGTTCTTTGTTTGTTTGTGTAGTTTTGTGGGACTTGTGAGGAGCCTCCTACTGGATTGATACCTTGGTTCTCAAAAACTGAGGGAAATACTTACGCTACTATGCTGCATCACCCTTTCCTCTTCAAGGAAAACCAACGCAAGCTCAAGACGTAGCAAGAAGGATTTCTGGCGCCGTTGCCTGGGAGGTCTTCGCTCAAGTCAAGACATACCAAGTACCCATCACAAACTCATCTCCCTTGCATTTACATTATTTTCCATTTGCCTCTCATTTTCCTCTCCCCCACTTCACCCTTGCCGTTTTATTCGCCCTTCTTCTGTTTGTCTTTTTGTTTGCTTTGATGCCTTACTTGGCTTGTTTGCTCGTTTGGTTTGAATAGTTGTTTATTTATTGCTAAACAGAGAACCTAAGGTCTATGGATCCTCATCTGCTTGCTAATCTTTCTAAGAGATCCTATTATGATAAACCTATTGCTAGTGAGTTTTGTGCACTAGATTATCTTTATGAAGCTTTGCTCGAAATTTGTGAATCTGAAAATTGTGATGAAGAAATTTATGAAGAGATTCATGATAACTCCTTGAATAAAAAGCATGACTGCAATGCTTTTACTATAAATTTTCTTGATGTCAATTGTGCTAATAATATGCAAAACCCTAAGCTTGGGGATGCTAGTTTTGCTATGTCTACTACTTGTTGCAATGATCATGATTGGGGTAGTTCTTCTTATGATCTTGAAAATTTATTTGAGCCCCTTGATGAATATGAGATTGATAATAATGTTTGCAATAATATTGAAAGTGGGTTTGGAAGAGTGTCAACTTTAGATCCCACACATTTGGACAATGTTCAATCTTATGAAGTTTTTGATAAAAGTGGGTTTAGAGAGTCATGACTTTAGTTAATGTTAATCCCACTATTTTGGAAGAGTGCCAACTTTGCATGCATATGGATCGTGTTGAGAATATGTTATGTGATAGCTATTTTGTTGAATTTGCTTATGATCCTACATGTAATTATTATGAGAGAGGAAAATATGGTTGTAGAAATTTTTATCTTACTAAATTACCTCTCGTCATGTTGAGATTGCTATCGTCTCTTTCTTCTTCCTTGCATATGCTAGTTTTTGCTTGCCTTGAAAATTTGTTTGCTTAAAATATGCCTATGCATAGGAAGTATGTTAGACTTAGATGTGTTTGTCACATGTTTTATGATGCTCTTTTTAAGCTTCAATTCTTGTCTTTCATGTGAGCATCATTGAAATCTCAATGCCTAGCTAAAAAGACTTTAAAGAAAAGCGCTTGTTGGGAGACAACCCAATATTTTTACTCGATGGTATTCATTAAATATTTTGCATCTACCTTCTGTTTAGACGTGTTTTTATGTTTTAATTAGTGTTTGTGCCAAGTAGAACCTATAGGATAACCTATGATGATACTTGATTTGATTCTGCTGAAAAACAGAAATTTTGCGCTCACGAGAAAAAATTCAATAAATCACAGAAACGAGATTTTGCATTGATTCTTTTTCCTGCTGTTCAATAAATAAATTTTTCAAGACGTCCTATTTTGTTAGGATTTTAAGGTTCCAGAAGTTTGCGTTAGTTACAGATTGCTACAGACTGTTCTGTTTTTGACAGATTCTATTTTTCGTGTGTTGTTTGCTTATTTTGATGCATCTATGGCTAGTATTAAGTGGTATGAACCATAGAGAACCTGGAATACAATAGGCTTACCACAAATTTAAACAAAGAATGATTTCATTACAGTACCTTATGTGGTGGTTTTGTTTTCTTTCACTAAAGGAGCTTATGAGATTTCCTGTTGAGTTTTGTGTTGTGAAGTTTTAAAGTTTTGGTTAAAGATTTGATGGACTATGGAATAAGGAGTGGCAAAAGCCTAAGCTTGGGGATGCCCATCGCACCCCAAGATATTCAAGAATATCCAAAAGCCTAAGCTTGGGGATGCCCCCGGAAGGCATCCCCTCTTTCGTCTTCGTTCATTGGTAACTTTACTTGGAGCTATATTTTTATTCGCCACATGATATGCGTTTTGCTTGGAGCATCGCGTATTATATTAGTATTTGGTTTTTAGTTTACCACAATCATCCTTGCTGTACACACCTTTTGGGAGAAGCCTACTTGATTGAAATTTATTAGAATACTCTATATGCTTCACTTATATCTTTTGAGCTAGATAGTTTTTGCTCTAGTGCTTCACTTATATATTTTAGAGCACGGCGGTGGTTTAATTTTGAAGAAATTGTTGATCTCTCATGCTTCACTTATATTATTTTGAGAGTCTTTTAGAACAGCATGGTATTTGCTATCGTTATAAATTGGTCCTAGAATGATGAGCATCCAAGTTGGGTATAATAAAAACTATCATAGGAAGTGAACTGGATGCTATGATCAATTTGATACTTGATAATTGTTTTGAGATATGGAGGTAGTGATATTAAAGTCGTCCTAGTTGGGTGATTATGAATTTAAAGAATGCTTGTGTTGAAGTTAGCAAGTCCCGTAGCATGCACATATGGTTAAAGTTGTGTACCAAAATTGAAACATGAAGTGTACCTGGCTTGTGCATCCTTACGAGTGGCGGTCGGGGACGAGCGATGGTCTTTTCCTACCAATCTATCCCTCTAGGAGCATGCGCGTAGTGCTTGATTTTTTATGACTTCTAAATTTTTGCAACAAGTATATGAGTTCTTATGACTAATGTTGAGTCCATGGATTATACGCACTTTTACCTTTCCATCATTGCTAGCCTCTTCGGTACCGTGCATTGCCCTTTCTCACCTAGAGAGTTGGTGCAAACTTCGCCGGTGCATCGAAACCCTGTGATATGATACGCTCTATCACACATAAACCTCGTTATATCTTCCTCAAAACAGCCACCATACCTACCTATTTATGGTATTTCCATAGCCATTCCGAGATATATTGCCATGCAACTTTCCACCGTTCCGTTCATCATCATCATGACATACATTACCTTTGTCATATTGCCATTGCATGATCATGTAGTTGACATCGTATTTGTGGCAAAGCCACCATGCATAATTTTTCATACATGTAACTCTTGATTCATTGCACCATCCCGGTACACCGCCGGAGGCATTCATATAGAGTCATATCTTGTTCTAGTTTCGAGTTTTAATTCATGTGTTGTAATCAATGAAGTGTGATGATCATCATTATTAGAGCATTGTCCCAAAGAAAAACAAGGAAAGGCCAAAATAAAAAAAGAAAGGCCAAAGAAAAAAAGAAAAAAAAGAAAAAAGAGAAAAAAAGAAAAAAGAAACAAATAAAAAGGGGCAATGTTACTATCTCTTTTTCCACACTTGTGCTTCAAAGTAGCACCATGTTCTTCATTTAGTGAGTCTCATATATTGTGCTTCAAAGTAGCACCATGTTTTTCATATAGAGAGTCTCATATGTTGTCACTTTCATATACTAGTGGGAATTTTTCATTATAGAACTTGGCTTGTATATTCCTACGATGGGCTTCCTCAAATGCCCTAGGTCTTCGTGAGCAAGCAAGTTGGATGCACACCCACTAGTTTTCTTTTGTTGAGCTTTCATTCATTCATAGCTCTAGTGCATCCGTTGCATGACAATCCCTACTCCTCATGTTGACATCAATTGATGGGCATCTCCATAGCCCGTTGATTATCCTCGTCAATGTGAGACTTTCTCCTTTTTTGTCTTCTCCACACAATCCCCAATCATTATTCTATTCCACCCATAGTGCTATATCCATGGCTCATGCTCATGTATTGCATGAAGGTTGAAAAAGTTTGAGATTATTTAAGTACGAAACAATTGCTTGGCTTGTCATCGGGGGTGTAGAAGTTGGGAACATCTTTGTGTGACGAAAATGAAGCATAGCCTAACTATATGATTTTGTAGGGATGAACTTTCTTTAGCCATGTTATTTTGAGAAGACATGATTGCTTTTATTAGTATGCTTGAAGTATTACTATTTCTTTTGTCAATATGAACTTTTATTTTGAATCATTTGGATCTGAACATTCATGCCACAATAAAGAGAAATTACATTGAGAATTATGCTAGGTAGCATTCCACGTCAAAAAATTTGTTTTTATCATTTACCTACTCGAGGACAAGCAGGAATTAAGCTTGGGGATGCTTGATACGTCTCCAACGTATCTATAATTTTTGATTGTTCCATGCTATTATATTACCTGTTTTGGATGTTTATGGGCTTTATTTTACACATTTATATCATTTTTGGGACTAACCTACTGACTGGAGGCCCAGGCCATATTGCTGTTTTTTTGCCTATTTCAGTATTTCGAAGAAAAGGAATATCAAACGGAGTCCAAATGGAATGAAACCTTCGGGAGCGTGATTTTTGGAACGAACGTGATCCGGAGAACTTGGAGTGCAAGTCAAGAAGCAATCGAGGCGGTCGGGAGATAGGAGGGCGCGCCCACCCCTCCTGGGCGTGCTCCCTGTCTCCTGGGCCCCTCGAGCGGCCATCGATGTACCTCTTCCTCCTATATAAGCCTACATACCCCAAAAACATCCAGGGAGCCACCAAAGAAATATTTCTGCCACCATAACCTTTTGTATCCGAGAGATCCCATCTTGGAGCCGTCGTCGGTGTTCTGCTGGAGGGGGAATACACCATGGAGGGCTTCTACATCAACACCATAGCCATTCCGATGAGTTGTGAGTGGTTTACCTAGACCTTCGAGTCCATAGTTATTAGCTAGTTGGCTTCTTTTCTCTTTTTGGATCTCAATACAATGTTCTCCCCCTCTCTTGTGGAGATCTATTTGATGTAAAATCTTTTTGCGGTGTGTTTGTCGAGATCCAATGAATTGTGGGTTTATGATCAAGTTTATCTATGAGAAATATCTAAATCTTCTCTGAATTCTTTTATGTATGATTGAGTTATCTTTGCAAGTCTCTTCGAATTATCGGTTTGGTTTGGCCTACTAGATTGATCTTTCTTGCCATGGGAGAAGTGCTTAGCTTTGGGTTCAATCTTGTGGTGTCCTTACCCAGTGACAGAAAGGGTTGCAAGGCACGTATTGTATTGTTGCCATCGAGGATAAAAAGATGGGGTTTATATCATATTGCTTGAGTTTATCCCTCTACATCATGTCATCTTTCTTAATGCGTTACTCTGTTCTTATGAACTTAATACTCTAGATGCATGCTGGATAGCGGTCGATGTGTGGAGTAATAGTAGTAGATGCCGGCATGAGTCGGTCTACTTGTCACGAACGTGATGCCTATATACATGATCATGCCTAGATAATCTCATAATTATTCGCTTTTCTATCAATTGGTCGATAGTAATTTGTTCACCCACCGTAATACTTATGCTATCTTGAGAGAAGCCTCTAGTGAAACCTATGGCCCCCGGGTCTATCTTTTATCATATAAGATTTCAATCTACTTTTATTTGCATCTTTATTTTTTGCATCTCTATTATAAAATACCAAAAATATACTTATATTATCATATTATTTCTATCAGATCTCACTTTCGCAAGTGGCTGTGAAGGGATTGACAACCCCTTTATCGCGCTGGTTGCGAGTTCTTTGTTTTCTTGTGTAGATTCGTGGGACTTGTGAGGAGTCTCCTACTGGATTGATACCTTGGTTCTCAAAAACTGAGGGAAATACTTACGCTACTGTGCTGCATTACCCTTTCCTCTTCAAGGAAAACCAACACAAGCTCAAGACATAACAGCATTCAAAACATTTTTGAAGTCCCGGTTCTAAGCCATAAAGCATGGTGCACTAAACTATCAAGTAGTCATCATATTGAGCTTGCCAAACATTCATAATGTCTACATCTGCTCCTGCAATAGGTTTGTCACCTAGCGGTGCATCAATGACATAATTCTTCTGTGCAGCAATGAGGATAATCCTTAGATCACGGACCCAGTCCGCGTCACTGCTACTATCATATTTCAACTTAGTCTTCTCTAGGAACATATCAAAAAACATAAGGGAGCTATAACGCGAGCTATTGATCTACAACATAATTTGCAAATACTATCAGGACAGTTCATGATAAATTAAAGTTCAATTAATCATATTACTTGAGAACTCCCACTTAGATTGACATCCCTCAAGTCATTTGAATGATACATGATCCAAATCAACTAAACCATGTCCGATCATCACGTGAGATGGAGTAGTCATCAATGGTGAACATCTCTATGTTGATCATATCTACTATATGATTCATGTTCGACCTTTTGGTCTCCAGTGTTCCGAGGCCATGTCTGTACATGCTAAGCTCGTCAAGTTTAACCCGAGTATTCTGCATGTGCAAAATTGTCTTGCACCCGTTGTATGTGAACGTATAGCCTATCACACCCGATCATCACGTGGTGTCTCAGGACGAAGAAGTGTCGCAACGGTGCATATTCAGGGAGAACACTTATACCTTGAAATTTTAGTTAAGGGATCATCTTATAATGCTACCACCATACTAAGCAAAATAAGATGTATAAAAGATAAACATCACATGCAATCAAAATATGTGACATGATATGGCCATCATCATCTTATGCTTTTGATCTCCATCTCCAAAGCATCGTCATGATCTCCATCGTCACCGGCTCGACACCTTGATCTCCATCGTTGCGTCGTCGTCTCATCAACTATTGCTTCTACAACTATCGCTACCGCATAGTGATAAAGTAAAGCAATTACACGGCGTTTGCATTTCATACAATAAAGCGACAGCCATAAGGCTCCTGCCAGTTGCCGATAACTTTTACAAAACATGATCATCTCATACAATAACATATATCACATCATGTCATGACCATATCACAACACAAGCATGCCCTGCAAAAACAAGTTAGACGTCCTCTACTTTGTTGTTGCAAGTTTTATGTGGCTGCTACGGGCTTCTAGCAAGAATCGTTCTTACCTACGGCACAAAACCACAAAGGTGATTTATCAAGTTTGTTGTTTTAACCTTCAACAAGGACCGACCGCAGTCAAATTTGATTTAAGTAAAGTAGGAGAAACAGACACCCGCCAGCCACCTTTATGCAAAACTAGTTGCATGTGTGTCGGTGGAACCGGTCTGATGAACGTGGTCATGTAAGGTTGGTGCGGGCCACTTCATCCAACTATAACGCTGAATCAAAATAATGAACGGAATGAAACCTTCAGGAGCATGATTTTTGGAACGAACGTGATCCAGAGAACTTGGAGTGCAAGTCAAGAAGCAAACGAGGCAGCCAGGAGATAGGAGGGCGCGCCCACCCCTCCTGGGCGCGCCCCCTGTCTCCTAGGCCCCTCGAGCGGCCACCGACGTACTTCTTCCTCCTATATATACCTACGTACCCCGAAAACATTGATAACCCACAAGTATAGGGGATCGCAACAGTTTTCGAGGGTAGAGTATTCAGCCCAAATTTGTTGATTCGACACAAGGGGAGCCAAAGACTATTCTCAAGTATTAGCAGCTGAGTTGTCAATTCAACCACACCTGGAAACTTAGTATCCGCAGCAAAGTGTTTAGTAGCAAAGTAATATGATAGTGGTGGTAACGGTAACAAAAGTAAAGACAACAAAAGTAATGTTTTTGGTATTTTGTAGTGATTGTAACAGTAACAACGGGAAAGTAAATAAGCGAGAACCATAATATGGAAAACTCGTAGGCACCGGATCAATGATGGATAATTATGCCGGATGCGGTTCATCATGTAACAGTCATAACATAGGGTGACACAGAACTAGCTCCAGTTCATCAATGTAATGTAGGCATGTATTCTGAACATAGTCATACATGCTTATGGAAAAGAACTTGCATGACATCTTTTGTCCTACCCTCCCATGGCAGCGGGGTCCTATTGGAAACTAAGGGATATTAAGGCCTCCTTTTAATAGAGAACCGGAACAAAGCATTAGCACATAGTGAATACATGAACTCCTCAAACTATGGTCATCACCAGGAGTGGTTCCGATTATTGTCACCTCGAGGTTGCCGGATCCTAACACATAGTAGGTGACTATAGACTTGCAAGATAGGATCAAGAACTCACATATATTCATGAAAACATAATAGGTTCAGATCTGAAATCATGGCACTCGGGCCCTAGTGACAAGCATTAAGCATAGCAAAGTCATAGCAACATCAATCTCAGAACATAATGGATACTAGGGATCAAACCCTAACAAAACTAACTCGATTACATGATAAATCTCATCCAACCCATCACCGTCCAGCAAGCCTATGATGGAATTACTCATGCACGGCGGTGAGCATCATGAAATTGGTGATGGAGGATGGTTGATGATGATGACGGCGATGAATTCCCCTCTCCGGAGCCCCGAACGGACTCCAGATCAGCCCTCCCGAGAGAGATTAGGGCTTGGCGGAGGCTCCGTATCGTAAAACGCGATTATTTCTTCTCTCTGATTTTTTTCTCCCCGAAAGCCAATATATGGAGTTGGAGTTGGCGTCAGAGGGCCACCAGGGGTCCCACGAGGTGGACAGGGTGTGGGCCCCCTGGTCTTCATCTTTTGCGAGGATTTTGCTTTATTTTTTCTAAGGTGTTCCGTGGAGTTTCAGGACATTCCGAGAATCTTTATTTTCTGCACAAAAACAACACCATGGCAATTCTGCTGAAAACAGCGTCAGTCCGGGTTAGTTCCATTCAAATCATACAAGTTAGAGTCCAAAACAAGGGCAAAAGTGTTTGGAAAAGTAGATACGACGGAGACATATCAACTCCCCGAAGCTTAAACCCTTGCTTGTCCTGAAGCAATTCAGTTGACAAACTGAAAGAGAAAAAGAAAAACTTTTACAAACTCTGTTTGCTCTTGTTGTTGTAAACATGAAAAGCTAGCATTCAAGTTTTAGCAAATATTATGAACTAACCATTCTCACAATAACACAAAGGTCTCAAAATTACTCATATCAATGGCATAATTAGCTAGCGAGCTATAATAACAAAACTCGGATGACAACACTTTCTCAAAATAATCATAACATGATATAACGGAATGGTATCTCGCTAGCCCTTTCTGAGACCGCAAAACATAAATGCAGAGCACCTTTAAAGATCAAGGACTGACTAAACATTGTAATTCATGGTAAAAGAGATCCAATCAAGTCATACCCGAAATAAACCAATAATAATGAATGCAAACGACAGTGTGCTCTCCAGCGGGTGCTTTTTAATAAGAAGGGTGATGACTCAACATAAAAGTAAATAGATAAGCCCTTCGCAGAGGGAAGCAGGGATTTGTAGAGGTGCCAGAGCTCAGTTTTAAAATAGAGATCGAATAACATTTTGAGCGGCATACTTTTGTTGTCAATGCAACAACTATGAGATGATGATATCTTCCATGCTAAACAAATTATAGGCGGTTCCCAAACAGAATGATAAAGTTTATACTCCCCTTCCTCCACAAGCATCAATCCATGGCTTGCTCGAAACAACGAGTGCCTCCAACATTCAACGGGTCCCAAGGGGAGTTCTGTTTGCAATTATTTTGATTTAGTTTGCATAAAGCATGGGACTGGGCATCCCGGTGACCATCCATTTTCTCGTTAATGAGGAGCGGAGTCCACTCCTCTTGAGAATAACCGCCTAACATGGAAGATAAGGGCAGCCCTAGTTGAAACATGAGCTGCTCGAGTATACAAAACAGAATTTCATTTGAAGGTTTGGAGTTTGGCACATACAAATTTACTTGGAACGGCAGATAAATACCGCATATAGGTAGGTATAGTGGACTCATATGGAATAACTTTGGGGTTTAAGGAGTTTGGATGCACAAGTTGTATTCCCGCTTAGTACAGGTGAAGGCTAGCAAAAAACTAGGAAGCGACCAACTGAGAGAGCGACAACAGTCGTAAACATGCATTAAAATTAATTTACACCGAATATAAGCATGAGTAGGATATAATCCACCATGAACATGAATATCATGAAGGCTATGTTGATTTGATTCAACTACATGCATGAACATGTGCCAAGTCTAGTCACTCAATTCATTTAAAGGAGGATACCATCCCATCATACCACATCATAATCATTCTAATAGCATGTTGGCACGCAAGGTAAACCATTATAACTCATAGCTAATCAAGCATGGCACAAGCAACTATAATCTCTAAATGTCATTGCAAATATGTTTACTTCATAATAGCTAACTCAGGAACAATGAATCATCATATTTACAAAAACAAAAGAGGTCGAGTTCATACCAGCTTTTCTCATCCCAATAAGTCCATCATATATCATCATTATTGCCTTTCACTTGCACGACTGAACAAAGTGTATAATAATAAGAGTGCACGTGCATTGGACTAAGCTGGAATCTGCAAGCATTCAACTCAAGAGAGAAGACAAGTAATATGGGCTCTAAGTTAAATAATCATTCATGCATATATGAGCCACTAAGCATTTTCAATATGGTCTTCTCCTATTGACCCCCAAAGAAAAGAAAAGGAAAACTATTTACACGGGAAAGCTCCCAACAAGCAAAAGAAGAACGGGAAATATTTTTGGGTTTTCCTTTTTAACTACTACAACAAAGAAATAAACTACTACTATTTTTTTTATTTTTCTTAAGGTTTATTAAACACACAAGAAGAAAGCAGGAAAAAGAAAATAATCTAGCATGGATATTACAGTGAAAGAGTATGAACACCGACATCTAGCAATGAGTGTGTGTAAACATGAATGTAATGTCGGTGGGAAATACGTAGTCCCCCAAGCTTAGGCTTTTGGCCTAAGTTGGTCTATTGCCAGAGATGGCCTGGCGGATACCCATAAGTGAAGCTGGGGTCATACTGTGATGAAGAAGACTCCGGCTGCCACTGGTTGGCAGCCTCCTCTGGATCCAAAGAATAAACAGATAGTCGTGGAGGCTCATCCTGTGGCTCCGACTCCGGGGCTGGTGCAGGGTTCCGATAGGCTTGAACAGCCGACCATGAAACAATGTGAGGTTCTGCAAACAAGTTAAATAAAGAAGGAGCAGGCAAGGTAATAGTCTCAGGGTGATGTTTATCAAAGTATAATTTATATTTGAGCTCCCCATCGCGACTCCTAACAAGAAAATCATGCGCTATCATACTCTTGTAATTTAAATAAGCACGGGGCAGCGCTGTTTCTTCTTCCTCCTCAAGCCTAATAGGTATTTCAAAATGTTCAGCTAGGCGTGAGGCATAAATACCTCCAAAGATGGGGCCTTTAGTACGGTTCAGACTTAACCGCCTAGCAACAATTCCACCCATACTAACAGAGTTATTGCGGTATAAACCATGGAGCAAAATAATAATATCAGGAATACTAAGGTTCCCACAGTTCCCGCGTCCAATCAAGCAACGACTAGCAAATAAGGCAAAGTAGCGTAAAACAGGATAATGTATGCTAGTGATCTTTGCATCAGAAACCTTCCTGGTTTCTCCCATCGTGATAGTGTTAACAAAAGATTCTACTTTGTTGCGATGGGGTTCTTCTAAGGTGCCCTCAAAGGGTATTCTGCAAACCTCGCAGAATTCTGCTAATGTCATCTCTTTAACAACGTCATATAAATGAAACTCTACTGTTGGAGGTGATTTCTTAGGGAAAAAGTAGAAGTTTTGCACAAAAGTATTTGTGAGTAAGAGATACTGATGACGTTGGTCGCGGAGGAAGTTGGTTAGGCCAGCATTCTCAATCAATAAATAGAAATCTTCATAAATCCCAGCTCTCCTCAAGAAGTCATCGGAAGGCCATTCACAAGGCCGGACCTCCGCGGTATGAGGTAAATTAAATTTGGGCTTCTTCTCTTCTTCCTTTGGTTTTCCCTTAGAGTTTCGGCTCGACGAGCCCCTCAAAAGTCTCTTCATTATTTCTGAAACAATCTGAAATTTTTAGTAACTTCAAATAAAAGTGAACCAACTTCAATAAAATTGATAGCAACAACTCCTACAAGTGCCTAGAGCCTATATAAAGCATTGGAACTACTTCGAACGATATAAATTTGACATGCAAGCTCAAGAACATGGTCACCTATGCAGCACAAATTTGCAATGAATAAAGAACTAGAACAAAAACTAATTGGACCAATGGAGGAGTCACATACCAAGGAACAATCTCCCCAAGCAGTTTTGCGAGAGGTGCTTTGAGCAAGGAGATCGAAAATCACAGCAACGGGGGCTGGAACTCATGCTTGAGTTGGTTTTTCATGTTTGTGTGAGGCAGAGGAAGAAGATGGGTGCAGGAATAAGTGGAGGAGGGCCACCGTGGGCCCATGAGGCAGGGGGCGCGCCTAGGGGGTAGGGCGCGCCCTCCACCCTCGTGGCCAGGTGGCAGCTCCCCCCGCGGTGATTTTTGCACAGTAAATTCTTAAATATTCCCAAAAAATCATATTAAATTGGCATGGCATTCCGAGGACTTTTTATTTTCGGGATATTTTTATATTGCACGGATAAGTCGGGAAACAGATAGAAAAATACTATTTTACTGTATTTCTACTAAATAACAGAAAATATAAAGAGGGTACAGAAGGTTGTGCTTCTAGTTTCATCCATCTCGTGATCATCAAAATGAATCCACTAACAAGGTTGATCAAGTCTTGTTAACGAGCTCATTCCGATTAACACGGAACCGGAGAAATTTCTAATAGCACTAAGTTACCTCAACGGGGATATGAAAATCCCCAACAATGAGTATATCATACTTTTTCTTGACAGTAGGGAGAGGAAATTCAAAACCTCCAAATATAATTGATGGAATATTTCCAATAGAGTTGACACTATAAACTTGAGGTTGTTTCCTCGGAAAGTGTACCGTGTGTTCATTGCCATTAACATGAAAAGTGGCATTGCCTTTGTTGCAATCAATAACAGCCCCTACAGTATTAAGGAAAGGTCTTCCAAGAATAATAGACATACTATCATCCTCAGGAATATCAAGAATAACAAAGTCCGTTAAAATAGTAATGTTTGGAACCACAACAGGCACATCCTCACAAATACCGACAGGTATAGCAGTTGATTTATCAGCCATTTGCAAAGATATTTCAGTAGGTGTCAACTTATTAAAGTCAAGTCTACGATATAAAGAGAGAGGCATAACACTAACACCGGATCCAAGATCACATAAAGCAGTTTTAACATAATTTCTCTTAATGGAGCATGGTATAGTAGGTACTCCGGGATCTCCAAGTTTCTTTGGTACTCCACCCTTAAAAGTATAATTAGCAAGCATGGTGGAAATTTCAGCTTCAGGTATCTTTCTTTTATTAGTAATAATATCCTTCATATACTTAGAATAAGGATTTGTTTTGAGCACATCCGTTAATCGCATACGCAAAAAGATGGGTCTAATCATTTCAGCAAAGCACTCAAAATCCTCATCATCCTTTTTCTTGGATGGTTTTGGGGGAAAAGGCATGGGTTTTTGAACCCATGGTTCCCTTTCTTTACCATGTTTCCTAGCAATGAAGTCTCTTTTATCATAGCGTTGATTCCTTGATTGTGGGTTATCAAGATCAACAACAGGTTCAACTTCTACATCATTATCATTACTAGTTTGAGAATCAACATGAACATTATCATTAACATTATCACTAGGTTCATGTTCATCACCTGATTGTGTTTCAGCATCAGAAATAGAAATATCATTTGGATTCTCAGGTGGCTCAGCGATAGATTCACTAGAAGTTTGCAAATTCCTATCATTTTTCTTTTTCTTCTTTCTAGAAGAACTAGGTACATCAATATCATTTCTTTGAGAATCTTGCTCGATTCTCTTAGGGTGGCCTTCAGGATACAAAGGTTCCTGAGTCATTCTACCAGTTCTAGTAGCCACTCTAACAGCATAATCATTTTTCTTACTATTCATTTCATCAAGCGCTTCTTTTTGAGCTTTAAGTACTTGTTCTACTTGAGTAGTAACCATAGAAGCATGTTTGCTAACAAGTTTAAGTTCACTTCTAATATCAGCCATATAATCACCCAAGCGTTTAATCATATAAGCATCTTGCTTTAATTGTCTACCAAAATAAGCATTGAAGTCATCTTGCTTAAACATAAAGTTATCAAACTCATCCAAGCACTGACTAGCAATTTTAGTAGGAGGGACTTTAGCTTTATCGTATCTATAGAGAGAATTTACCTTTACTACCTGTGTCGGGATATCAGGAGGTTCTTCATTAAATAAGTAATTGAGATCATATACTTCTTCAACAGGCGGTAAATTAAGACCGTGTATTTCTTCAATAGAAGGTAAATTCTTAACATCTTTGGCTTTAATACCATTTTATTTCATAGATTTCTTTGCCTCTTGCATATCTTCAGGACTGAGAAATAGAACACCTCTCTTCTTCGGAGTTGGTTTAGGAATAGGCTCAGTAATTGGCTCAGGAACTGGCTCAGGAGGTAGCTCGGGAGGTGCCCAATTATTTTCATTAGCCAACATATTATTCAATAGAATTTCAGCGTCATCCTGTGTTCTTTCCCTGAAAAGAGAACCAGCACAACTATCCAGGTAATCTCTGGAAGCATCAGTTAGTCCATTATAAAAGATATCAAATATTTCAGGTTTCTTAAGAGGATGATCAGGCAAAGCATTAAGTAACTTGAGAAGCCTCCCCCAAGCTTGTGGGAGACTCTCTTCTTCAATTTGCGCAAAATTGTGTATTTCCCTCAAAGCAACTTGTTTCTTATGAGCAGGGAAATATTTAGCAGAGAAGTAATAAATCATATCCTGGGGACTTTGCACACAACCAGGATCAAGAGAATTAAACCATATCTTAGCATCACCCTTTAACGAGAACGGAAATATTTTGAGTAAATAAAGATAGCGTGATCTCTCATTATTAGTGAACAGGCAGCTATATCATTCAACTTAGTAAGATGTGCCACAACAGTTTCAGATTCATAGCCATAGAAAGGATCGGATTCAACCAAAGTAATTATATCTGGATCAACAGAAAAATCATAATAATCCTTAATTGGCAACCTCTTAAGTTCATATCTATCCTGGCAAGCAAAAATAGCGGCAGAAGATACTACATAAAAAAGATAACCTTCAGGAATAAGAGGCATATTTTCATCATCACTCTCATCATTGTATTCAGGTGTAATAATTTCTCTTTCTTTAGACCTAGCAATTTGCTCATCAAGACATTCACCAAGTGGCACAGTAGTATCAATTATGGAAGTAGTTTCATCATAAGTATCATGCATAGCAGAAGTGGCATCATCAATAACATGCGACATATCAGAATTCATAGCAGTAGCAGGTTTAGGTGTCGCAAGCTTACTCATAACAGAAGGAGAATCTAGTGCAGAGCTAGATGACAGTTCCGTACCTCCCCTCGTAGTTGAGGGTAAAATCTTGGGCTTAGCGTCTTTCAAGTTCTTCATAGTGTCTAGCAGATATAAATCCCAAGTGACTCAAAGAATAGAGCTATGCTCCCCGGCAACGGCGCCAGAAAAAGCTCTTCATAACCCACAAGTATAGGGGATCACAACAGTTTTCGAGGGTAGAGTATTCAACCCAAATTTGTTGATTCGACACAAGGGGAGCCGAAGAATATTCTCAAGTATTAGCAACTGAGTTGTCAATTCAACCACACCTGGAAACTTAGTATCCATAGCAAAGTGTTTAGTAGCAAAGTAATATGATAGTGGTGGTAACGGTAACAAAAGTAAAGACAACAAAAGTAATGTTTTTGCTATTTTGTAGTGATTGTAACAGTAACAACAGGAAAGTAAATAAGCGAGAACCAGAATATGGAAAACTCGTAGGCACCGGATCAATGATGGATAATTATGCCGGATGCGGTTCATCATGTAACAGTCATAACATAGGGTGACACAGAACTAGATCCAATTCATCAATGTAATGTAGGCATGTATTCCGAACATAGTCATACGTGCTTATGGAAAAGAACTTGCATGACATCTTTTGTCCTACCCTCCCGTGGCAGCGGGGTCCTATTGGAAACTAAGGGATATTAAGGCCTCCTTTTAATAGAGAACCGTAACAAAGCATTAGCACATAGTGAATACATGAACTCCTCAAACTATGGTCATCACCGGGAGTGGTTCCGATTATTGTCACTTCGGGATTGCCGGATCATAACACATAGTAGGTGACTATAGACTTCCAAGATAGGATCAAGAACTCACATATATTCATGAAAACATAATAGGTTCAGATCTGAAATCATGGCACTCGGGCCCTAGTGACAAGCATTAAGCATAGCAAAGTCATAGCAACATCAATCTCAGAACATAATGGATACTAGGGATCAAACCCTAACAAAACTAACTCGATCACATGATAAATCTCATCCAACCCATCACCGTCCAGCAAGCCTATGATGGAATTACTCACGCACGGCGGTGAGCATCATGAAATTGGTGATGGAGGATGGTTGATGATGATGACGGTGACAAATTCCCCTCTCCGGAGCCCCGAATGGACTCCAGATCAGCCCTCCCGAGAGAGATTAGGGCTTGGCGGCGGCTCTGTATCATAAAACGCGATGATTTCTTCTCTCTGATTTTTTTCTCCCCGAAAGGCAATATATGGAGTTGGAGTTGGCGTCAGAGGGCAACCAGGGGGCCCATGAGGTAGGGGGCGTGCCTAGGGGGGCGGGCGCCCCCCACCCTCGTGGACAAGGTGTGGGACCCCTGGTCTTCATCTTTTGCGAGGATTTTTCTTTATTTTTTCTAAGGTGTTCCATGGAGTTTCAGGACATTCCGAGAATATTTATTTTCTGCACAAAAACAACACCATGGCAATTCTGCTGAAAACAGCGTCAGTCCGGGTTAGTTCCATTCAAATCATACATGTTAGAGTCCAAAACAAGGGCCAAAGTGTTTGGAAAAGTAGATACGACGGAGACGTATCAAACATCCAGGGAGCCACCGAAGAAATATTTCCGCCACCGTAACCTTCTTTATCCGCGAGATCCCATCTTGGAACCTTTGCCGGCGCTCCGCCGGAGGGGGAATCCACCATGGAGGGCTTCTACATCAACACCATAGCCCTTCTGATGAGTTGTGAGTAGTTTACCACAGACCTTCGGGTCCATAGTTATTAGCTGGATGGCTTCTTCTCTCTTTTTGGATCTCAATACAATGTTCTCCCCCTCTCTTGTGGAGATCTATTCGATGTAACTCTTTTTCCGGTGTGTTTGTCGAGATCGGGTGAATTGTGGGTTTATGATCAAGTTTATCTATGAGAAATATTTGAATCTTCTCTGAATTCTTTTATGTATGATTGAGTTATCTTTGCAAGTCTCTTCGAATTATCAGTTTGGTTTGGCCTACTAGATTGATCTTTCTTGCCATGGGAGAAGTGCTTAGCTTTGGGTTCAATCTTGCGGTGTCCTTACCTAGTGATAGAAAGGGTTGCAAGGCACGTATTGTATTGTTGCCATCGAGGATAAAAAGATGGGGTTTATATCATATTGCTTGAGTTTATCCCTCTACATCATGTCATCTTTCTTAATGCGTTACTCTGTTCTTATGAACTTAATACTCTAGATGCATGCTGGATAGCGGTCGATGTGTGGAGTAATAGTAGTAGATGCAGGCAGGAGTCGGTCTACTTTTCACGGACGTGATGCCTATATACATGATCATGCCTAGATAATCCATTAATTATTCGCTTTTCTATCAATTGCTCGACAGTAATTTGTTCACCCACCGTAATACTTATGCTATCTTGAGAGAAGCCTCTAGTGAAACCTATGGCCCCTGGGTCTATCTTTTATCATATAAGATTTCAATCTACTTTTATTTGCATCATTACTTTTTGCATCTATATTATAAAATACCAAAAATATATTTATCTTATCATATTATCTCTATCAGATCTCACTTTCGCAAGTGGCCATGAAAGGATTGAAAACCCCTTTATCGTGTTGGTTTCGAGTTCTTTGTTTGTTTGTGTAGGTTCGTGGGACTTGTGAGGAGCCTCCTACTGTATGGATACCTTGGTTCTCAAAAACTGAGGGAAATACTTACGCTACTGTGCTGCATCACCCTTTCCTCTTTAAGGAAAACCAAAGCAAGCTCAAGACGTAGCAAGAAGGATTTCTGGTGCCGTTGCCGGGGAGGTCTTCTTTCAAGTCAAGACATATCAAGTACCCATCACAAACTCGTCTCCCTCGCATTTACATTATTTGCCATTTGCCTCTCGTTTTCCTCTCCCCCACTTCACCCTTGCCATTTTATCACTACAAGAAATATGTCAACTTGTGACCACCACTATTGGTCACTGAAAGGTCACAAATTTCCATTTACGATCTTTTTGTGACCAAAAACAGAAGGTCAAAAGCTGGTCGTCGTAAACTGACTATAGCGACCTTTCTTCTGGAATGGTCAAAGACGTTTACGACCAAAATATTCCTACTGTGGCGTTTTGGTCACTAGCAACCTCCGCAAGCCACGTAGGCATCCAGCGTGGCAAGCTGATGTGGCACAAGATTCAGCCCGGTCCAATTCGGTTTTCTACATGGGCCGAGCCCATTAATTCAGCCTTTCTATATTTTTTTCGTGTCAATTTTTGGTCGATTTCATGGGCCTAGCCCAACGTTGTGGCCTTTTTTATTGTTGGCCCATGGCCTTTTATTATTTATTGCTTTTCTATTTTCAGCCATTATATATTCAAGCTGGTCCCACTAGTCAAATGGGTCCCACTTGTCATGATCATCTCTCAAATTGGTCCCACATGTCAGAAATGTACAAATTTGACAGATTATTTTCATAAGTGGACCCATTGGTCAAGTTTCCATTTCACAAGTTTTCAGATCACATACATAATCAAAAAGAACACATAAATTTCATCAAATATACCACTAAATAAATCTATTACAATCTTTACAACACATATATGCTACAATATGCTACTCTTTACTAAGTAGAACTTGACGGCTTCACACTTCACGGCTTCACACTTGCTTCACACTTCACACTTGAGCATCTGTAAAAGAGGAACAACCACAAATTTAAATCTCAATTGCAGTATAGGCCATATGCAGAAGCAGTTCAAAGTCGAAACAACATCAATTAAAAACACGCGCACAGAAACATAGGAGTCAAAATGTAGTATAGGACCAGGACAAGGAAACTCCTGTTATCAAATCAACACACAGCTTGTAGCAAAACATCAATAGAATACATTATAACGAGAGTAAGCTTGAATCAAACAGCACAGAAACATGTGTATATCTCATGTGAGCATCATGCTGTGGTTTTATTAAACAATGATACAACAACAGAATACAATATCTTCAATGCAAATTATGGTACTTGTAGCAAAACTGCATAAGCTTTGAATTTTCAAAGAATAAGTTCGAAAGAAAGTATAGCAGTGCGTAAGCTTAGGTTACCTGGGTTGTCGACCAGAGGTGCCTTCCACTTTGCCCTTGTTGTTCAGGTTCTTGATATTCTGAATACACAGAAATCTTAGCTCAGAACTTGTAATACACATCGCTGCTTGTCTAAGCAAATAGACTACCTAGTCATATTGCCATGAGATAGTTCATGGTGTACCTTTTGTTTCCATGGCCCCTTGAACTGGTTTGGAATGGTTGGAGTTGTCCATTTCCCATCTTATACAATCTGCACCTTCAAATAGAACAAATATATGTCAAACATAGATGAGCAGAAAATACCAACTAATCAACGAAAAAACTAACATGAAGATAGTACTCAAACAAATCAAAGAGGAAGGAAACAAGACATCTGCTTTGCTAGCTAGGAGTGGGTAAACTGAAACATGAGCATGTTGGCCTAACGTTGTCGTAACAGCCGGATGGGATGAAGCGTCATTCTAAATAAAAGGAAAGGTGGCGGAGAGGCTAGTGCATCGTCCGATGCGCCTGCCTGCCTCGGAGATGAAGGCAAGACTAGCGGAATTTGGCTGCCATCAATTAGTTGAGCCATAAGATTGGTTAGTCTAGCAAGCATATTAATGTTTGAACGATTCAGCATTGATAAGGTTTTTACAACAAACATGTTGGCATCATGAGGCTGGCACATGCCGGATCCAGACAGAGACAAGCAACAAGACCCCCACCCACTACTAAGAAGTAGAGCATCTAACAGAACTGCGAGAGATGAAGCAAGCAAGGGGAGGCCAGCAATTCAGTTTGCCAGGAGTAGTAACAGGTTGGATAAGAATTGGGAGGCCGACAATTTCAGTCAATGGCAACAGAAAAGCTGCAGCAGGCTCTCCGTGAAAAACAAAGAGGCCAGCTCTATATCTGTTGTTTTTCACAACTTCACATAGATTATATGCACAACATGTCAACTTATCCGAAGCAAGCAACAGATTATTTGGGACCAAAGCAATGTCTGCATTCTAATAGTAGTACAAATTAAGCAAAGACACCATAGCAGAATGGAAGCTCCAAACTGCTGTTGCACAAATTTGAAGAGATGAACACGTACAGAGCATATGCATCCATTCTACTGTACTACAAAATGAACCAAAGACAAGATGCATTCAAGAAGCATTCATCCATAGCAGGACAGAAGCAAGACAAACTGTTGCTCCACACAGTCAGTCGCTGTCAGCTACTGCTCCATACAAGACGCCAAAGACAAGTTAGCAACGGCCAGTTTATCGCGCATGAAACAAAAGCACTCCCTCGGAACAGGGCATATGCAGAGTGCGGGGAAACAGAGTAAGCCGTATGCAGAAATGAAAGAACAGTAAGCAATCTAACAACATTATTATCTTTCCAGCATGAATATGTGAGCACATACTAAGTAGCATCAGCAGAAGATTAACTGAAATGACACTCCAGAAGATAAACTGAAATTACAAGGAACTACTCTCTGCTTTGACAACAGAAGGTATACTCACACATTTATATTATATTGTTGGTACAGGAAATATGCCATAAAGCATATAAGCATACACACAAGATACTTAGGCTACTAATCGACTTCCAAAGCTATTTACAAATAAGAAAGGCCTCATTCCCACTGTAGAAATCATCAAAGGTGGATGGTTTATCTGTGCTCGCATAAAATTCTTTTCAGATTTGTATCCATAAGACAAAGCAGTTGTAATTCAGTTTGCAACACTATAGATTGCTCTAAAAGTGGACCACAAACTGTACATAATTAGGACAACCGGCAAACAAATGAAGAAGTACAACGTTTGTAACAGCAAAGTTAGGAGCAGAAATGTGTAATGTTATCGGTTGTAATAGCAAAGTTAGGAGCATATAAGCAAACAGGTGCCAACCCAAGTTTCTACTGGTAAAGCAAGCATCACCAATGCAATGTGTAATGTTATCAGAGGAGGGGGCGAATGCGCATACTTCTCTGTGAGGTTGGGATTGCCAAAAGGGTTGGAATCGTTGGAGTAGCCCGACACCGCGCTGGCCTTCATCTTCTTGGCCACCTTCTCGGCCCGTAGAAGGAGCACCATCGACAAACAAGTTAGCAACGGAAACCCTAGGCGCGGGGCAGGAAGGCAGCCGAGCGGAAACCCCCACCTTCTTCTGCACCTTCTTGGACATGTACTCCAGGATCTGCTCCTCGGTGACGCCCTCGCGCTTGGCGCTCCCGCTCCGCCTCCTTCGGCGGTCCCCGGAGTCGGAGCCGGAGCCGGACGCCTGCGAATCGCTCACGCCGCTGGAGGAGGAGGAGGAGGAGGAGGAGGAGGACGGGGTGGCCTTGCGGCGGCTCCTGCGGCGGTGGCGGCTTCGGCCCCGGCGGGGCGAGCCACCGGAGTCGGAGTCGGAGTCCGAGTCGGACGGCGACCGCCACCGCCGCCGCCGTGACGAGCTCCGGCTGCCCTCGGCGTCGCGCTCCTTCCTAGGCATGTCGGCTACGGGTGGGAAAGGCGGCTGGTCGTGGAGATTTGGTGTGCCGATGGAGCCGAGCCGATTAACTAAATGAACAAATTGGGGCTGGCGGTTGGGTCGATCCAGAGATCCAGAGAGGAGGAGAGGAGGAGGAGTCGTGGGTTGGAGGGTTGGAGGGGATCGATCCATATGGATCTCACCGGACAGAGGGCGCCAGAGGTGGTGGCGGATTGGAGCGGATCGATCCATATGGATCTCGCCGGACAGAGGGCGCCGGAGGTGGCGGCGGCCAGGGAGGAGTGGAGCGCTAGGGTTCGAGAGAGAGAGAGGAGGGCACGAGGGGTTGGGTGCGGTTGGGTGCGTGGGAGGGAGTGCGGGTTATGGGTTGGGCGACGTGGGTGAGACAGGCGGGCCGTTGGATCAGGAGCATCCGACGGTGATTAGGCACGATCCGCGTGAGATGCTCCTGGACCAATCAGAATGCAGTATATCAGTACTACATTTTTTGACCATCTAAATTGGTCGTAATCGACAAAGTAAGGTGCTAAATCATATTGGCTATTTTATGATCTGAAAAATAAAAATAAAAATAAAATACCTTCTCATGTTTCATCAAATTTGACCTTAGTTTTCAGGAATAATGACAAATCGAAATAAGACAAATATCTTTTAAAAGAGTTAGGAGAAATTAGTTTTTTTAAATCATTTTCCATTTTTAAAGTGTCCAAAATGAGTTTTTTTGTGAAGGACATACTATATATATGTTGTAAAATTTTACCAAATCAATTTTCTAAAATAATAGGCCATATATAATGCACAACTGCCAAATAGTTGAGTGTCCAAAGCTTTTATCCACCTCTCGTGAAAAAGACAAATATCCGCCGATTCAGCTGGAAACGGGTCAAATTTGAACTGTAGCTGTCTCATAGTTTGCTCTTTATTTTTTCCAAAAATCATTTCTAGGTACATAAGTATCTATTTAATCAGAGAAACACCAAAAAAATTATAAAATTCAACCACTAGCTAGGAACGGTCATTCTCGTCGTTTTGACCGCATTTTGAAACGGGCATAAAAAATTCAAAAAAAACAAAAAATTGGAAAACCTTCGCATTGTGTCATTATATATGACCAAGTTTCCAGGAAAAATAATAAACTTGTAATACGGAAATTATTTTAAAAAAGTGTTCTCAGAAATGAGCTATCATGCGTGAAGATTCATGGCTTTCAAGCCAAATGATCAATCTTATGGCCACATTCATGGCATAGTTTGTTCAAATGATCTCATATTGTGCACAAGGGTGCATATTGGAATTCCAAACAATATTGCCTAAGGGAGTTTTCACTTTCTTTGCACGAAAAAACCATTTTTCATTTTCCAGTGCCCAAAAGGAGGTTTTTTTGTGAAGGAACTACCGAATAATTGTTGCAAAATTGGACCAAATCAATTTTCTAAAATACTAGGACATATTTAATGCACAATTGACAAAATGGTTGGGTGCAAAAAGTTTTGATCCACCTCTCGTGAAAAAGACAAATTTCCGCCGATTCAGCTGGAAACGGGTCAAATTTGAACTGAAGCTGCCTCATAGTTTGCTATTTATTTTTTCCAAAAATCATTTCTAGGTACATAAGTATCTATTTAATCAGAGAAACACCAAAAAAATTCCAAGATTCAACCACTAGGTAGGAACGGTCATTCCCGTCGTTTTGACCGCATTTTGAAACGGGCATAAAAAATTCAAAAAAATCAAAAAATTGGGAAACCTTCGCATTGTGTCATTATATGTGACCAAGTTTCCAGGAAAAATAATAAACTTGTAATACGGAAATTATTTTAAAAAAGTGTTCTCAGAAATGAGCTATCATGCGTGAAGATTCATGGCTTTCAAGCCAAATGATCAATCTTATGGCCACATTCATGGCATAGTTTGTTCAAATGATCTCATATTGTGCACAAGGGTACATCTTGGAATTCCAAACAATTTTGCCTAAGGAAGTTTTCATTTTCTTTGCATGGAAATTTCATTTTTCATTTTCCGAGTGCCCAAAAGGAGGTTTTTTTGTGAAGGAACTACCAAATAATTGTTGCAAAAATGTACCAAATAAATTTTATAAAATACTAGGACATATTTAATGCACTATTGACAAAATGGTTGGGTGAAAAAAGTTTTGATCCACCTCTGGTGAAAAAGACAAATTGTCGTCGATTCAGTTGGAAGCGGGTCAAATTTGAACTGCAGCTCCCTCATAGTTTGCTATTTATTTTTTCCAAAAATCATTTCTAGGTACATAAGTATCTATTTAATCAGAGAAACATCAAAAGTTTTCCAAGATTCAACCACTAGCATGGAACGGTCAAGCCCGCCGTTTTGACCGCATTTTGAAATGGGCATAAAAAATTAAAAAAAATCAAAAAATTGGAAAACCTTCGCATTGTGTCATTATATGTGACCAAGTTTCCAGGAAAAATAATAAACTTGTAGTACGGTAATTATTTTAAAAAAGTGTTCTCAGAAATGAGCTATCAAGTGTGAAGATTCATGGCTTTCAAGCCAAATGATCAATCTTATGGCCACATTCATGGCATAGTTTGTTCAAATGATCTCATATTGTGCACAAGGGTGCATATTGGAATGCCAAACAATGTTGCCTAAGGAAGTTTTTATTTTCTTTGAATGAAAAAACCATTTTCCATTTTTTGAGCGCCCAAAAGGAGGTTTTTTTGTGAAGGACCTCCAAAATAATGGTTGCAAAATTGGACCAAATCATTTTTCTAAAATACTAGGACATATTTAATGCACAATTGACAAAATGGTTGGGTGTAAAAAGTTTTGATCCACCTCTCGTGAAAAAGACAAATTTTCGCCGATTCAGCTGGAAACGGGTCAAATTTGAACTGCAGCTGCCTCATAGTTTGCTATTTATTTTATCCAAAAATCATTTCTAGTTACATAAGTACCTATTTAATCATAAATATATGGTATGGTGGCGATACGTCGAGGTTTGGGCGGTGGCCGAGGCCCCCAACTCTAGAGCGTGTAAACTCGCATGCCCGCCGCATGGTCACCGCGTGACCGTAGCGTTGCCATGTGTTCTGGGTGGTCTAGGCATGTCTAGTGGGTTGGGAACTCCCCAGGTAGGTGCTAGGAAGAAAATTACAACATAAGATTCTCACGAGGAGACCGATCGATGCTCAAACATGAATTAGCAGCCAAGTGTTTGATTAGCGGTACGGGAAATGTACATGGCTAATGGGCGTGAGTTTTGGCTGAGGATGATCACTTACTAAGAAGACCGTCTTCACAAGTTTTCAGCTCAAAAGGAGGAGCCTAGGTGGTACTTGCTTTGCAAGCTACCACACTGGACATAAATACGAATGTTGAAGCTCAGCTCAAAATAATGAATGGATTGAGCTGGCATTTGGTGGAGGATGGTTATTTGGGCATAGGAAAGCACTGTAGAAAATGGATACTATTTGGAGATGCCAAAGTGGTACTTCCTTCACAAACTGTTGTTTTGAACAGAATAGGAAAATGAATATTTTTGAATTATTTTTGAACTAGGCAAGGAAAGTTTTTACATATTTGACAAAGATATGACCCAAAGAATTTATGAGATTTTTTGGGGAATTTTGGGAATTACAGAAATATAGGTTGCTTCACAACCTAGGGCAAAACTGCCACATGGACATGACACATAGGCAAAACTGATGAGGTGGCGCCTAGTCATAGCAACCCACCCCAATTTACAAGGCTATGACCATCTATATTGGTCGTTAACAACTAGAAATAAGGCAACGGACTAGCGCTGCTTGCTTTATGACCATTTCGTGTAAGGAAATTATGACCTTTCTGACCAAAATGGTCGCAATGGTTTAGGGTTTGGAGCCCCTCGAACAGCTTTTGACCAATTGGTCTCAAATGGTCATAAATCTATGACCAATTCTTCCAGGGTCACTGACAGAAGGTCATAAGTTGACATATTTCTTGTAGTGTATTCGCCCTCTCTTTCCCAATCCCCTCTCTTTTTCGCTTACCTTCTTCTCCCTCTCTTTCGCTTGCCTTTTTATGTTTGCTCGTGTGTTAGATCGTTTACCTTGTCGTTATGGCTAGTCATCCTATCCTTGTTGTTACTCCCGAACATGAAATTCTCAATTTTAAGCAAAGGGAGGGAGAAAATATAAAAGATGCTTGGCATAGAATTTGCAATGCTCAAAATAAATCCACTAGGAAGCTTTCTACTTCCGTTCTTCTTCGCAATTTTTATGTAGGCATTACTCCTTGGAATAGATGCGTTCTTGATACCGTTGTCAGTGTCAAAACCGACGGATCTCGGGTAGGGGGTCCCAAGCTATGCGTCTTAGGATCAATGGTAACATGAACACGAGATTTTACACAGCTTCGGGCTCTCTTGATGAGATAAAACCCTACATGCTACTTGATTGACTATAATGAGTATAGGGGTTACAAGAGTTGATCTACCTTGAGATCATATGTTGTGGTCTAAACCCTAGAGGTATGATGAGTAATGTCATAATCTATCGACTAGCCTGGCCTCAGTTTATATAATGTACCAGAGGCCTAGGATAACAAGAGTCCTAGCCGAATACGCCGGTGGGGAGGAGTCCTTGTCTTGATCACCAAGTCTTGTGGAATCTTCCTTGTATGCGGCAACTGTTAGAACTGGCCCATGAGTATACGGCCATGGGGGTCCTCGGCCCAATCTAACTGATCGGGAGACGACATGGTGAGTACCCCCTAGTCCAAGACACCGTCAGTAGCCCCCTGAACCGGTCTTCAAGTTGGGGACGCTCCTCGATTCTTCCGAACTGTTCTTCATCTTCGGTCGTCGGTCTTGAAAACTGGTTCAACAAATCTTCTCATCTTCGATCTTGAGGATCGCGAAGTAAATCTGAAGGGTTTATATGTCGGGTATCCGAGGAGCCCCTTTAAGTTTTCAGCCTTTATCAATGCCTTGTTATTATTATGCCGCACCTCAGGTTTGAAGTTATTCCCGGGTGGCAGTGTCCTCTTGCATCCGAGCTCCAACGCCGGATTGCATTCGAGGTATCTTTTGCAGCCAAGCACCAATGCCAGACTGCTTCCAAGCTCCAACGCCAAAATGTATCTAAGCTCTAACGCCGGACTGTGTCCAAGCTCCAACGCCGGACTGTATCCGAGCTCCAACGCCGGACGATATCCGAGATGTCATAGATCATCCGGGTTTAGAAAGTTGAAGGAGTTTAGCAAAGCTTAATGCCGGAAATGCCCTCTATGGAGCCAGCCACTGGCGCCCGAGCTTAATGCCGGACTACTTCCGAGGTGGTGCACCACCCCTGACTGCGGGCTGATTTTTTGATTGGTTCAATTTATTCTCTGCCGAGATATATAGCCAGTAGCCCTCAAGGTGTGTGCGTCGGTTTAAAACCTGAGATGCACCTGAAGGAAACATGAAACCACTGATCCTAGTTGCCCCTGAGACTCAGGTCGGTGCGCGAAATCAACCTGAGGATCAACTCCTAGCTCGGCAGCATACATAGGAATACAAACACGGTGTGCAAAGTCCTCGAGACTCAGGTTGGGTGCGGCCGACCAACCTTAGGATAATAATCTCCTTGAAAACTATATTGCACTTTAAATTTTCTGCATTCGACATGCAATGCAGTAGCCCCCGAGACACCGGTCGGGTGGCGACACCAGATCAGGGGATCGATGTACCCCTTTAATATTTGTAAATAATAAGCACGAAGCCAGTAGCCCCCGAGCCTTAATGTGGGCACGGGTGGTCGAATTAAGGATCGACATCCAAAGTAAAATCACAAATTATGTGTAATGAGTCTATGTATCCAAGTACTTTACATCATCAATGCTCGGATCCGCATTGTACAAAACTTTGTTGACCGGCCATCGGCTTCAACCTCCTTGGCCAGTAGCCGGGGAGTGTTTGTCCCACTTTATAATGCCTTTATGAGGGCAAAGATTTACGACAAACAAGGCAATCCGGCCATATGGTTTTATAAACAAAGGTACGCAGAGAGACATGTTATATTATTGTTTTAACATAAGAAACATCGTCCAAAGAAAATAGTCCCACTATCGGTTCTTTTCTTTGGTTTTTCATGGTAAGCATGATCATGAAACCTCAGCTCCGATCAATGTGGGAGGAAAATACTGAGGATTTAGTTCGGGAAAAGCTTCCAAACTATATGGTCTAGATGAACCCAAATTTTCACTTCCATTGCGACTGTTTTATAATCTGAAAGTGGCCCATCGTCGGCTTCTACCCCCTTGTAGATGCTACGCAGGGTGTTTCTTAAATAACAAAACAACCCTTAGCCGACGTCTTGGTGCCCGAAGGCGGTTGTGTTGGCGGAAACGAGCAATCAGATATGCGGGCTTTAGAACTGTCACTTAGTCATAGGAGCTTAAAGTTGGGAGTCCAGCAAGTAGCCCCCCGCTTAGTGTTCGGCAACAGCCGAGGTCAAGCCGTAAACACTTCGGTCAATGTTATGAATGGCCCATCATTTAACATAGTCATCGGATCGCTGACCAGTTTATGCTTTATTGTAATAGTCAGTTTTCGGCTTTCTCCACCGAGGTGCTTAACCATGCGAGCTGGAAGCACAATCGCAATGGTTCTCCTTTCGCACACCTAACCAAACAAAGCGGACTTTAGGAGGCAAGCACAGGAGCCGCGCAACCCAACTATCGACCAAATACACAATTTGAAACCGATGCATATATAGCAATATCCGAGAATTTTTGCCGAACCTCTAAAGGTGTCCGACATTGCACTGCGAGACTTATGCGGAAAACACACAAATAGTTGAAAAGTGCCATAGGATTGGAAAACAAAAAACTGTCAGTAAAAACTCGACGTCTGAACTAGATTAATTGTCCGGTGCCAATCAGAAAATTGGTCTTAGAGAAAAAATTGTGCTTCTGTCGTGTTTTAACATGACACATCCTATCTCAAGACTTCAAGCGGGTCAGCTGCTATGTCCATTTTGCATCATGATTTTATATCAATATTTATTGCATTATGGGATGTCATTACACTTTATATCTCAATATTTATGGCTATTCACTCTTATTTTACAAGGTTTACCATGAAGAGGGGGAATGCCGGCAGCTGGAATTCTGGCTGGAAAAGGAGCAAACGTTGGAAACCTATTCTGCACAACTCCAAAAGTCCTAAAACTCCACGAAACAACTTTTTGGATTTATTAAGAATTTATGAGCGAAAGAAATAGGCCAGGGGACCCACACCCTGTCCAGGAGACAGGGGGCGCGCCCCCTATCTCCTGGGCCTCCGGCATCCATCTTCTGCTATATCATCACTTGTACCCTGGAAAAAATCGGGGGCAAGCTTACGGGAGGAACTCCGCCGCCACGAGGTGGAACCTTGGCGGAATCAATCTAGGGCTCTGGCGGAGCTGTTCTATCGGAGACACTTCCATCCGGGAGGGGGAAATCATCACCAACATCATCACCAACGATCCTCTCATCAGGAGAGGGTCAATCTCCATCAACATCTTCACCAGCACCATCTCCTCTCAAAACCCTAGTTCATCTCTTGTATCCGATCTTGTATCAAAACCACAAATTGGTATTTATGGGTTGCTAGTAGTGTTGATTACTCCTTGTAGTTGATGCTAATTGGTTTACTTGGTGGAAGATCATATGTTCAGATCCTTTATGCATATTATTACTCCTCTGATTATGAACATGAATATGCTTTGTGAGTATTTATGTTTGTTTCTGAGGACATGGGTGAAGACTTGCTATTAGTAGTCATGTGAATTTGGTATTCGTTCGATATTTTGATGAGATGTATGTTGTCTTATGGGTATGTCTCCATATAAGATGGGTATGTCTCCATATAAGATGGTTTAGGGAAAAGCATGTCATTTACCTCTTGAACTTGAACATAAAGCATATTGGGCTATTAAAGAGCTCAATTATGACTTCAGACTTGCCGGTGAGAAGAGGTTGTTTGATATTAGCTCACTTGATGAATGGAGAACCCAAGCATATGAGAATGCCAAGCTCTTCAAAGAAAAAGTCAAACACTGGCATGATAAGAGGATACAAAAGCGTGAGTTTAACGTAGGAGATTATGTGTTATTATTCAACTCTCGTTTAAGATTTTTTGCAGGAAAACTTCTCTCAAAATGGGAAGGTCCCTACGTTATCGAGGAGGTCTATTGTTCCGGTGCTATTAAAATTAACAACTTCGAAGGCACAAATCCGAGGGTGGTTAATGGTCAAAGAATTAAGCATTATATTTCAGGTAATCCTATCAATGTTGAAACTAATATTATTGAAACCATAACCCTAGAGGAATACATAAGAGACACTTTCCAGAATGTTCCAGACTTCGAAAAGGCATAGGTACGTGGTACGGTAAGTATACCGACTCCAAAAGAACTCTAATGGCAATTTTCATCAGTTTTGGATTATTTAAGAATTTTAGGAAGAAAGAAGTAGTCCGAAAGGGACACGAGGCTCCCACAAGAGAGGAGCCCCCCCCTGTAGGGCGCGCCCCCTGTCTCGTGGGCACCTCGTGTGCCTCCCGGACTCCGTTTTCTTGTATGTTACGTATTTTAGTCGGTAAAAATTCATTATATATACTCCCGAAGGTTTTGACCACCGTACCACACAATTATCTTCTGTTTTCGTTTCGAGCTGTTCCTGCTGCAGAATAAAGCAAGATGTCTTTTCAGGAATCAATTGGGGAGAGCCGGGTGTCTCACCTAACGCCAGGTCCAGGAGCAAATGGCGATGCCTATCACTTTGGACCATTAACGGAGGATGAGATGGAGGCGGATTTGAAAAGGATAGATGCCATGGAGGAAGATCAAGAAGTTACTTCTCGTCTCCAAGGAGATTTCATTATGGGGGAACTACCTAGCCTGGCTGTCCCTGCCTCGGTCATCCCTTCCCACTCTAGATTTCTTTCTTATGAAAATATGAAAAAGAGTTTCATGTGTTCTCCAGAAGCTATGCAGCATCCTTGGGTAAAAGGAGCCTTGGCCGTTACGGGCAAGCTCCGTAAAGAAACTTTGGACCTCAAACGACAAATCAATAAGCTTGAGGAGGAGAACCGTATCCTGAAGGGCATCATCGCCAAGAAGATCATAACACCAACCGTGAAGAAGGAGAAATAATCACATGGGTATGGGCACTCCCCTTGGCAACTGCCAAGCTTGGGGGAGGTGCCCCAGTATCGTATCACCATCACACTCCTATCTTTACCGCTTTATTTAGTTCGATCCTTTTAGTAGTATCTTGATCTAGTAGATTCAAGTTTTGATATCAAGTAGTTTTGAGTTTTGCTTTGTGATCTCTTTATGTAAGCAAGTCCATGTGCTATCTATAATGAAGATTAGTGTTGAGTCAAGGGCTTTGCTATGTTGCTATGATCTTGAGAAAGTAGAAAGAACAAAAGAGTTCATATTGATCTTATGGATAGTGATAACTTCACACATAGAAAGTATGAGGCATAAAAATTGTTGAAAGTTGATTAACGTAGCCTTGGTCATCGTTGCAATTAATAGGAAGTGATAAGGAAAGAGGGGTTCACATATAAATATATTATCTTGGACATCTTTTATGATTGTGAAGCACTCTTTAAGTATGATATGCTAAAAGAGTTGATGTTGGACAAGGAAGACAACGTAATGGTTTATGTTTTCTGACATCTCAGTTAAAGTATATTGTCATTGACCTTCCAAACATGTTGAGCTTGCCTTTCCCCCTCTTGCAAGCCAAAATTCCTTGCACTAAGTAGAGATACTACTTGTGCTTCCAAATATCCTCAAACCCAGTTTTGCCTTGAGAGTCCACCATACCTACCTACGGATTGAGTAAGATCCTTCAAGTAAGTTGCCATCGGTGCAAGCAATAAAAATTGCTCTCTAAATATGTATGACTTATTAGTGCAGAGCAAATAAGCTTTGTACGAACTTGTTGTGGAAGTAATAAAAGCGACAGATTGCACAATAAAGGTCCACATACAAGGGGCAATATAAAGTGACGTTCTTTTGCATTAAGATTTCGTGCATCAACCCTAAACGTGCATGACAACCTCTGATTCCCTCTGCGAAGGGCCTATCTTTTACTTTATGTTTTTACTTTATGCTTGAGTCAAGGTGATCCTCACCTTCCCATTTTTTCATTTTATCCTTTGGCAAGCTCTTCATGTTTGAAAGATCATGATACATATATCCAATTGGATGTAAGTTGGCATAGGCTATTATTGTTGACATCACCTATAGGTGAATACATTGGGAGGCAACACAATAAACCCCTATCTTTCTTAGTGTCCAGCTGAGACTCTATAACCACAAGTATTGAGTGAGTGTTAACAATTATCGAAGACTACGAGATAGTTGAGTATGTGATCTTGCTGAAAAGCTCTATTATTGACTCTTTCCTATGTTATGATAAATTGCAATTGCTTCAATGACTGAGATTATAGTTTGTTAGTTCCCAATGAAGTTTATGAACCATACGTGATGTTGTGAATTGTTAATTACTTGAGCATAGGAAATCATATGACAAAACCCATATATGTTGCTATTATTAGAATGATCATGATGCCCTCATGTCCGTATTTTATTTTTATCGACACCTCTATCTCTAAACATGTGGACATATTTTTCGATTTCGGTTTCCGCTTGAGGACAAGCGAGGTCTAAGCTTGGGGGAGTTGATACGTCCATTTTGCATCATGCTTTTATATCAATATTTATTGCATTATGGGCTGTCATTACACTTTATATCTCAATATTTATGGCTATTCTCTCTTATTTTACAAGATTTACCATGAAGAGGGGGAATGCCAGCAGCTGGAATTCTGGCTGGAAAAGGAGCAAACGTTGGAAACCTATTCTTCACAACTCCAAAAGTCCTGAAACTCCACAAAACAACTTTTTGGATTTATTAAGAATTAATGAGAAAAAGAAATAGGCCAGGGGGCCCACACCCTATCCAGGAGACAGGGGGCGCGCCCCCCTATAGGGCGTGCCCCCCTATCTCTTGGGCCCCCTGGTGGGCCTCCGGCGTCCATCTTCTGCTATATCATCACTTGTACCCTGGAAAAAATCGGGGGCAAGCTTACGGGACGATACTCCGCCCCACGAGGCGGAACCTTGGCAGAATCAATCTAGGGCTCTGGCGGAGCTGTTCTGCCGGGGACACTTCCCTCCGGGAGGGGGAAATCATCACCAACGATCCTCTCATCGGGAGAGGGTCAATCTCCATCAACATCTTCACCAGAACCATCTCCTCTCAAAACCCGAGTTCATCTCTTGTATCCAATCTTGTATCAAAACCACAAATTGGTACCTGTGGGTTGCTAGTAGTGTTGATTACTCCTTGTAGTTGATGCTAATTGGTTTACTTGGTGGAAGATCATATGTTCAAATCCTTTATGCATATTATTACTCCTCTGATTATGAACATGAATATGCTTTGTGGGTAGTTACGTTTGTTCCTGAGGACATGGGTGAAGTCTTGCTATTAGCAGTCATGTGAATTTGGTATTCGTTCGATATTTTGATGAGATGTATGTTGTCTTTCCTCGAGTGGTGTTATGTGAACGTCGACTACATGACACTTCACCATTATTTGGGCCTAGAGGAAGGCATTGGGAAGTAATAAGTAGATGATGGGTTGCTAGAGTGACAGAAGCTTAAACCCTAGTTTATGCATTGCTTCGTTAGGGGTTCATATGGGCCCATATGTTTAATGTTGTGGTTAGGTTTACCTTAATACTCCTTCTTGTAGTTGCGGATGCTTGCAATAGGTGTTAATCATAAGTGGGATGCTTGTCCAAGTTAGGGCGGTACCCAAGTGCCGGTCCACCCACATATCAAATTATCAAAGTACCGAACGCGAATCATATGAACGTGATGAAAACTAGCTTGACGATAATTCCCAATGTGTCCTTCGGAGCTCTTTCCTCATTATTAGAATTTGTCCAGGCTTATCCTTTGCTACATAAAGGATTGGGCCACCTTGTTGCACCTTATTTACTTTATTTACTTTTTCTCATTACTATTTGTCTTATCACAAAACTATCTATCACCTACTATTTCAGTGCTTGCAGAGAAAACCTTACTGAAAACCGCTTATCATTTCCTTCTGCTCATCGTTGGGTTCGACACTCTTACTTATCGAAAGGACTACGATAGATCCCCTACACTTGTGGGTCATCATCAGCCTATGGCTTTAACCTCCTATCCCGAAGGCGGAGTACTTCTTGCTAGGCCAGTTTAGCAAACTTTAGCGGCTTTGATAGGGAAATCCGGCTATTGACCACACACTCGCATCGAAAAAAGGAGTGATAGAGAAAAAAAGGACTTTGCAACGACTAGGAAGAAGAACACTTATTATAAAACAGCTCACATAAATTTAAGAGCCCCCAAGTTACTTGGGTAAAATAATTTTATGTATAATGATCGTATGTACCGAAGTACTTATATCATATCTGTGTCCACTCGAAATTTATACGCGTCTTAACCGACCGTCTGCTTCTTTCTCTTCGGCCAAGGACCAAAAAGTGTTATGTACTCCCTTTGTCGAGAATATCGACGGTGTTTCCGATAACCAGGCAATCAGGCCATAAGGCTGTAACAGACAAAGCGCGCTTAGGTAACTTATGCTATATTACTGACAAAGTGTAAGGAGCATCTTCGAAGAAAATAGTACCCCCACCGATACCTTTCTTCAGTTTCTCATTATTATTATGAGACTTGTGCAATAGATTCTTTTTGTACTCATGAGTTCCGTTGTGTGCCGACCATTGTTGAAAACAGTAAGAGTGCTAGCTTTTGGCTTCACCCAGTCTGAGGTCCGGCTCGGATGAACCGATCGTGACAATCACAGAGGTGCTCCCTTTACTCCCTAGCCGAACAATTGGGAACATAGGGGTAAGCACAGGAGCCAGGCAACCCAGCTTGCAAATCGCTTAAGTCAACATGGTGCATATTGTGGCATAATAGACGAACAAGGAACGAAGACGTACAAGTATAATCATATGCAAGAGGAAAAGCTCCATCAAGGGAGCCCCCAAATAAACGGGGTATTTGAATATGTGCGTCACAAACAAAGTTTTGACAAGGAACTCTGTCACAACCAACTTTGTGCCAAAAAGTATAATGCTTGTTCAAACCGAACAAAATTTAAGACTGAAAGTTTTTGAGCATGAAAGCAACTTAGCTGGTTGATATGTTTGGCATTGATGACACGGTCCGAGCTTCATGCGGGACAAGGTTCCAGCCTCCAAGCTGGTCCCAAGGTGGTCGAGCAGAGAGTTCGGCACCCCGAGAAGAAGAAGCCCCCAGCCGCGGTAATGGAGCAGGTCGGCACGCCAAGGCGACAACACAATTCGGTCGAAGGAGGCGACAACGCGGCTCAGTCTGAGTCAATTGGCTGCATAGATAAAATAGCGCAAACCAAAGGTAATGACAAATAAAGATAATAATGTATATTAAAAAATTATTCTACTTATTTAATATAAGTGAAGGAAATAATGCAAGAGATGTGGCTTGAGCGTCGAGATCAATGTCGATGCAGGGCGTCGGCGTGACGCAGTGAAGGCATGACGAAGCCCGAATTCACAGGTCGGTCCGAGTTTCGGATACGGCGTTCATCGCTAATGCGGGCACCATTTGATAGACATGTGTACAGATGATGGAACAAAGCAGTCCTTGGGAAAAATGAACCCAAACGAGCAAAAATTGCTAGGATTAATAGCACCTGGTTTATTTGTTGTAGCGGTCCGAAGAAAGGTTACTCCCAAAATTGAGACTCGATCCGCACACCTATTGCCTGATGGGTGATGAAGCGATGGCATGGCAATCCTGGCAAAGGTTGGCTCGCCACGGCGAAGCCCGTGGTCCAGCTAATGTGATGAAGCTGGTCGGCTGGTGACGCCGAAGTCTCCGAAGTAAGTTGATGAAGAGATGGCGAAATCCTCGGTCTAGCCGAGGTGACGGAGCAGATCGATAAGGAGATGTTGCAGCTGCCGTGTCAGCAGGGGTGTTGAAGTAGTTCGGCGTGATGGACATCGGCTTGAAGAAGCAACAGTGCGGCTATGCTGAGGCAGGTTGTAACTTGTGACGCAGTCAATGCTGGCTTGATGAAGTGACCGCGCGGCGATGCCGGTGTGCCCGCTCCGTGTAATCCGTGGGGCGGCGACGTTGGTGACAATTTATCCTTTGCGATGCCGAACTATTGTTCGGCTGGCCGAGATGATGATCCGAAGAAGTTGAGCTCGGCTCAACAAAGCGACAACATGTCTAACGCAGGTCGGCCGCCGTGGAGTGATGTTGTCGAGCTGGTTTGACACCGGCGCGACGGTGAACTTTGTATTGTAAGAATACTTTTAATACTAGTGGGATGTGTTTGATAATAAAACACAATACCCCATACGAAAACGTCCTTCAAAAAGGATGTCCGAAATCCCATTAGTAAAGAAGATGAACTTGGGTCGGATTCGTTCTCGTGCAAAAAATAGATCCGAAAAGGGATGCACTAATCAGAAGGTTCCCGGAGTTTGGACGGTCAGATCGAGCTGAATTTTTGACAGGTGGTAGATATGGAAATTCCACAACCGATCAACGGTTGGATCTTCCAAAGGATGTTCGAGCTAGACTCTGGACACCCCGCTCCAAACTCGTCCGGATTCTCGTCCAGATTCATTAGGGCTTCGGTATATCGAAGATTGCCGGAGATTCCTCCATCGGAACTCGACGAAATTTTTGTAGGGTTTTTGTAGACTTAATTCCGCAAAATCCCACCGAAGCAATCGTTTAGGCGACACTCGAGGAGGCGGTGGCGGCGGATACGAGTTTGCTATCTAGAAAACAACACGGTCGCCCGAGGGCGATGTTGATGTTGAGCCCCCGAGCTCCATGGGTGACTCCTTCATGATCTTGATAGAGATCGGAGTTGATGTTGATGAAGGACCTTATCCGAACATGACGATCGGAGGTAGGGCGCAGTCCTCGGTCAAGCCAATGTGACCAGTCGAGCTGGTGACGAAGAAACCGATGTTGCAGTTGACCTGCAGTCGAGCCATTGATCCTTTCGCCGATCACACAGCGGAGCTCTCAATGAAAGCACCAATGTCGGTGTTAAAACCGGCGGATCTCGGGTAGGGGGTCCCAAGCTATGCGTCTTAGGATCAATGGTAACATGAACACGGGATTTTACCCAGCTTCGGGCTCTCTTGATGAGATAATACCCTACATGCAGCTTGATTGACTATAATGAGTATAGGGGTTACAAGAGTTGATCTACCTCGAGATCATATGTTGTGGTCTAAACCCTAGAGGTATGATGAGTAATGTCATAATCTATCGACTAGCTTGGCCTCGGTTTGTATAATGTACTAGAGGCCTAGGATAACAAGAGTCCTAGCCGAATACGCCAGTGGGGAGGAGTCCTTGTCTTGATCACCAAGTCTTGTGGAATCTTCCTTGTATGCGGCAACTGACCGAACTGACCCATGAGTATACGGCCATGGGGGTCATCGGCCTAATCTAACTGATCGGGAGACGACATGGTGAGTACCCCCTAGTCCAGGACACCGTCAACTGTTACCGGAGGGGATTTCTTGAATAGCCATATGTTTGATGCTTATAATGCTATGTTAGATTTGTTTGGCCCACCACCTCTTTTGGTTAATGGAACTGTTTTAACTTTAGAACATGTGATGCAACGGCTTGAGATTATTGAAAATAAAATTGCCACCCTGGAGTTGATTCAAAATTTGGATTAAAATATTCATAATCAGATTACCCAATATGGATCTAGGGTTGGAGTTACTTTGAAAAATCATAAAGAGAAAGAACCTATAGTTAATGAAAAAATAGATCTAGATTCTGCAAGAATCGGTAAACTTGAGAATATCGTTACTAACTTAGGTTCCGCGTTTTCTTCCATGAAAAACACTCCGAAACCCCCTACCAAAACTGCCAAGTTAATTTATGTTCCTAAAAATAAGGGTGAATCTTCTAGTAAGGGAGACGCGGATCTCAAATCCCTAAGTGTTCATCCCAATTGTCTCTCTATCGTTAAGGAACCTTTTGCTACAAACGAATTTCTTGAAATTTTGCCTAATGGTTTAATCATTGCTAAAAAGGGAGAAACCCCTAAAGATTATAAGTGTTGTATTGAGGAATCAAGTGCCAAAGATAGCACTACTTAGATCTATCCTTGCTTTTATGCCTAGCTAGGGGCGTTAAACGATAGGGCTAGTTGGGAGGCAACCCAATTTTCTTTGTGTTTTTTTGTTTTTGTTCCTGTTTAGTAATAAATTTTGCATATACTTTTTATTTAGATGTGTTTTTATGTTTTAATTAGTGTTTTTGCCAAGTAGAACCTATAGGATAACCTATGATGATAGTTGATTTGATTCTGCTGAAAAACAGAAACTTTGCACTCACGAGAAAAAAATTCAATAAATCACAGAAACGTGCTTTTGCATTGATTCTTTTTGCTGCTGATCAGTAGACAAATTGTATAGGACGTCGTATTTTGGTAGGATTTTTGGAGTTCCATAAGTAACCGAAAGTTACAGATTGCTATAGACTGTTCTGTTTTTGACAGATTCTGCCTTTCGTGTGTTGTTTGCTTATTTTGATGCATCTATGGCTAGTATGTAAGGGTATGAACCATAGAGAACTTGGAATACAGTAGGTTTAACACCCATATAAATAAAGAATGAGTTCATTGCAGTACCTTATGTGGTGGTTTTTCTTTCTTGCACTAACAGAGCTTATGAGATTTCCTGTTGAGTTTTGTGTTGTGAAGTTTTCAAGTTTTGGGTAAAGATTTGATGGAATATGGAATAAGGAGTGGCAAAAGCCTCAGCTTGGGGATGCCCATGACACCCCAAGATATTCAAGAATAGCCAAAAGCCTAAGCTTGGGGATGCCCCCGGAAGGCATCCCCTCTTTTGTCTTCGTTCATTGGTAACTTTACTTGGAGCTATATTTTTATTCGCCACATGATATGTGTTTTGCTTGGAGCGTCACGTATTATATTAGTCTTAGCTTTTTAGTTTACCACAATCATCCTTGTTGTACACACCTTTTGGGAGAATCCCACTGAGGGAGTCCTGGATTAGGGGGTGTCCGGATGGCCGGACTAAAACCTTTGGCCGGACTCCCGGACTATGAAGATACAAGATTGAAGACTCCGTCCCGTGTCCGGATGGGACTTTCCTTGGCGTAGAAGGCAAGCTTGGCGATACGATATGAAGATCTCCTCCCCTTGTAACCGACTCTGTGTAACCCTAGCCCTCTCCGGTGTCTATATAAACCAAAGAGTTTTAGTCCGTAGGACGAACAACAATCATACCATAGGCTAGATTCTAGGGTTTAGCCACTCCGATCTCGTTGTAGATCTACTCTTGTACTACCCATATCATCAATATTAATCAAGCACGAGTAGGGTTTTACCTCCATCGAGAGGGCCCGAACCTGGGTAAAAACATCGTGTCCCTTGTCTCCTGTTACCATCCGCCTAGACGCACAGTTCGGGACCCCTTACCCGAGATCCGCAAGTTTTGACACCGACATTGGTGCTGTCATTGAGAGTTCCTCTGTGTCGTGGCCTTTTAGGCCCGATGGCTTCTTCGCTCATCAATCGCGATGCGGTCCGGGATGAGACTTTTCTCCCCGGATAGATCTTCGTATTCGGCGGCTTCGCACTACGGGCTGACTCGTTCGGCCATCTGGAGCAGATCGAGAGCAACACCCCTGGCCATCAGGTCGGGTTTGGAAGCCTGAACTACACGGCCGACATCCGCGGGGACTTGATCTTCGATGGATTCGAGCCACAACCGGGCGCGCAGCATTGTCACAATGGGCACAATTTAGCTCTGTCATCGGACAACGCCCAGAGCGTCGCTCAGGTGTCCGCTCCGACCATTAGCTCGGAGCCCACTACGCCAGTCGGGGACGGACGGTTAGACGCCACCCCGGAAACTGCAATCTCTACGGCGATAGAGCCGGATACCAGCCTAGTCCCTCACAAGGCCCGTGACTCCGATCCCGCACCTCTCCCGGTTAAGCCCGATCGGGCTCCGGTCCTGGAGTTCACCGCCGTGGATGTCTTTCAGCACTCACCTTTCGGCAACATCCTGAATTCATTAAAGTCTCTCTCTTTGTTAGGAGAGCCCTGGCCAGACTGCGGCCAACATGGTTGGGACGCGGACGACGAAGAAATTTGTAGCCCACCCACCACCCACTTTGTAGCCACTGTCGACGATTTAACTGACATGCTAGACATCAACTCTGAAGATATCAACTGTATGAACGCCGATAAAGGAGACGATCAAGAACCAGTACCTATAGGGCTCCGGAAAAACACCTCATCATATGATGTATACATGGTGGACACACGCAACAGAAACAACTACGAGGACCAAAAGGATGCGGCTAGAGATCGCTCCCCCGAGAAACAATCAAAGCGGCGGCGTAAGCGCAAGGCCAAGCCCCACCTCGACAAAAACCCAGCCTTAGAGCAAGGCGACTCAACGGACGATGAGCATGACGTCGAACATCTGTCCAAGTAGGGCGGACAATCCAAACAACCAATCCCCGGGAAGGATAATAGCCCGGACGACCTCACACTAGACAAATTGCTGGAACATCAGAACCTCCACGAAAGGCTCATCGCCACTACATGTAGCCTGAAAAAGCAGAAGCGGAGGCTCAAGACAGCGGAAGATGCACTCAGGATCAGATGGGGCAAGGTACTCAATACCGCACACAAGTACGGCAGTAGTCGCCACACAAAGAGCTATCCGAAGCGGAAACTACTACCGGAATTTGACGAAGAGGCTATAAAGCCCCCACAGTAAAAAAAATAAGGACGCCACAAGGTCGGATAGACGACCCTACGATCAATCTCACGCGTCAAAGGACGCCTCACTCAATATAGCGCGTGATCCGTCCAAGAATCCGCATCAGAAAACTGGCCCTACCAGATGCATTTATAGGCCAAGAAAGCAAGCTCCAATGAGTGATGGAACGCAAAAAATACCAGAAAATCGCGGCACGCCTAAATACAGGGACACCGCACACCCCCTATGCTTTACTGATGAGGTGCTGGATCATGAGTTCCCAGCCGGATTCAAGCCAGTGAACATAGAACCATACGACGGAACAACAGACCCTGGAGTCTGGATAGAGGACTACATCCTCCACATACACATGGCCAGAGGAGACGACCTCCACGCCATAAAATACTTACCCCTTAAGCTCAAAGGGACAGCCTGGCATTGGCTTAAAAGCCTTCCCGAAAACACCATGGGAAGTTGGGCAGTGCTTGAGGATGCTTTCCGGGCAAATTTTCAAGGGACCTATGTCCGGCCCCCGGATGCAGACGATCTGAGCCATATAACTCAGCAGCCCGGAGAGTCAGCGAGGAAGCTCTGGAACAGATTCCTTATCAAAAAGAATCAGATAGTCGACTGTCCGGATGCAGAGGCCCTCGCAGCTTTCAAACATAGCATCCGGGACGAATGGCTCGCCAGACACCTCGGCCAAGAAAAGCCACGAACAATGGCCGCGTTAACAAGCCTCATGACCCGCTTCTGTGTAGGAGAGGATAGCCGTCTGGCAAGAAGCAGCACCAGCTACCCGAATACGTCCGAACTGAGAGACGGGAACGGGAAGCCGCGCCGTAACAACGAGCCGCGCTGGACAAAGGACAAAAGCCTGATGAGCACGACAGTAAACGCCGGATTCAAAAGTCCTCGGCAAAATCAGAAAAAGATGCCCCCCAAAGAAGATAGGGACGAGCTATCCAACCTCAACAAAATTTTGGACAAAATATGTCAAATCCACAGCACTCCGGGGAGACCGGCAAACCATACCCACCGAGATTGTTGGGTCTTTAAGCAGTCCGGCAAGCTCAACGCCGAACACAAGGGGCTCAACACACCAAGCGAAGATGACAATGCACCCCACGAGCAGATCACCAGAGAATAAAAGAAGTTCCCACAAGAAGTCAAGACAGTAAATCTACTTCATGCGACAAAGAAGAATAGAACGACACCTACAACGACACGCGCCGTACAGCCAGCCCCGGAGGAGCAACCCCACTGGTTGTTACAACCAATCACCTTTGATCATCTGGATTACTCTAGAGGAGACCAGAACGCAGGCTGGACTGCCTTGGTCCTAAATCCCATCATTAACGGACTCCAATTTACAAATGTCCTTATGGACGGCGGCAGCGACTTGAACCTGTTGTATCAGGACACAGTCCCCAAACTCGGGGTACACCCAGTCGCAATCTACCTCGGCAACACTTCCTTTCAAGGAGTAACGCCAGGTTCAGATACCCCAAGTATGGGTTCCCTTACACTAGAAGTCACGTTCGGATCACCCGACAACTTCCGAAGCGAAAAACTAACATTGCACATCGCCCCATTCGTAAGTCGCTATCAAGCGCTACTGGGACGTGAAGCCTTCGCCCGCTTTAACGCAATACCGCACTACGCATCCCTTACACTTAAAATGCCCGGTCCAAAGGGCATCATCTCATTGCAAGGGAACATAAATTGACCCCCAAAGTACGGGCAGGGGTGCGGTCGCCTAGGCAGCCGCCCACAAATCCAGCCCTGCTATCCCGGACACGCCACGACGAGTCCGGTGTCAACATGCTTAAATTACCGCATACCCTAATGCAAGGGGCTCCGTGTGCTCACGCCCGGAAATAATATGTCCCAACTCTTGCTCCAACTATATTTTGTTTATTTCGATATAGATTTCTCGCATGCTTTTTTTACTAAGTACCTCTCTTTCGCAGACGAGCATCGTGCTACGCCCATCCAGGATACGGCACGACAGAGACACAGGCGCAGACATGCAGCAGGGACCCGTTCCAAGGATTCTCTTCAGATTAAGACCCTGCGTAAACCTTTTTTACTGTCTCTTGTTGATAACATCCCCCGGTTTTCTCCATAGCCGAGGAGGAGGCTGGCGTCTTGGCATGTGGCCACGTCAGAATTTTTTTGCACGTACCTGGACACTAGGGGCTTTTTTACCAAGGGCTCTATTTCGGCCCGTCTTCATAAAGACCGAACACCTTAGGGAGTGTTTGGCGTCGCGAGTTTGGCCCTATATGCACCAGCTCCGAATCATGTCTTTGGTCAAATGTTGGGTTTGCCCGGCTCCTGTGTTTTGCTGCCTTACGTTCCGTTATATCGGCTAACGCGGCAGCAGGAGAACTACTGCGATTGTGCCCCGGTTCGGCCGGGTGAGCACCTCAGTAGAGAAAGCCGAAAACTGACTGTCGTGATATAGCGAGAGACTGGTCAACCACTCGATGACTTTCGGAATCTTTAGGATTCCCCCGCATTAACGAAGGGCTGCTTCCCGGTCAGGCACACTCGCGCCCCAAATTCGGGCGAGCGCGGTGCCCCTAGGGGCTATTCAGTAGTCCCACTGTCAAACTCCTATGGCTAAGTGAAAGTGATAAAGCATTATAGTCCGGTTGCCTAGTTCGCCGTGCTACCACCTCCTTTATAGGACCAAGACGTTGGATTAAGTGTGAACAGATGCCCTTTTTGCGAACACCCCTGCATTTTATGCGTGGGGGCTGAAGCCAATGACTGTCATCTTTCAGTTTACATACAAATATATACATTAAACGGCCGCACAGGAGGTATCATGATTCTTGCAAGCACAAGTATAAAAAAGCTTTTTTCATAAAAACACAATTCGTCTTACAAATAGTATAAGCTATTCGAACATAGCATCCTTCGAGCACTGCGACTCTATTATACGAGCGCCAGGAAGAACTTCCCCAAAATAGTGCTTGGCAGGTACTCGGCTTTCGTCCGAATCTTGGGATGCAACAATACTGGCCTTCATATCTGCCCAGTATGTCTTGACACGGGCAAGAGCCATTTGTGCGCCCTCTATGCACGCCGACCTCTTCATTGCATCAGCATGCGGCACCGAACCAAGAAATTGCTGCACCAAGCCAAAATAGCTCTTCGGCTCCGGCTTCTCTGGCCAAAGACGACTCACAACAAATTTCATGGCAAGTCCGGATAATCTGTTCAGCTCTGCTCAGGCAGCTAAACGGTCGGAGACTAACAGTGGGCGCTCCGGATTGTGGTACTGCGACCAAAAAAGCTCTTCCAATTCATGGTCACCTCGGCTACGGAAGTGTTCGGTCGCGTCCGCCGCACTTGCGGCCAAATCCAGATAAGCGTTGTCCGAACTCCACTGCCGGTCTAACGGAGCATACTTAGGGTCTCCGAACTTCATCCGCAGCATATAAGGCTTTCCAGCCATGATATCTCCGGCCTGACGCAGCTCCTCCTTCATCGCTCTCATGGCAGAGCGAGTATCCTTGGCTTCAGCCGTGATCTTTTCAAGATCTTTCTGAGCCGCCCTATCTTCTTGCTCAAGCAATCTACAGCGGTCGGTAGCATCCCTCAATTCTATGGCCATCTCGGCCATTTCCTTCTTGCTCTGGCAGTGAGCAGCCTGTTCGGCTTTTAGCTCTTTAGCCGCTTTAACGGCAGCCGCATCACTTTTCCTTGCTTGCTCCTTGGCTTGGGCAAGTTCCGCCCGAAGGTTCTCCATGGCAGCAGCACCATCTACATCAAGTCTATGTATATAAGGCCCGAGCATCAAGCTCCTATTACTGGGTGTCTTTTGAACATACCTTGAGCCTCGTCTAGCCGCTTATTTACAAGCGCGATGTCGGCATCGGCCACGTCAAGTTGCCGCTTTAGTTCGGCAGATTCACCGGTCCGGCTAGCCACCGAGCGCCTCGCCACCTTCTTGGAATAAGCGACATATTATACCTGGGATTATGATCCTCTGTGCGCCATCACTCATGACGACACACAGAGTCTCAGGGGCTACCATTCATACAGGGCACATTTAATATGCGGCTCTACCAAAAGGTACACCTTTTTACATACCTCAAAGCCTGTTAGTAAACTCCAGGCAGCTTCGTACAATCCGCTTTCAGCAGATGTAATCCTTCCGATCACCGTATCCATCAACATACGGTGTTCTTCTGAGATGGACGCCCTACCAAGCAGATCCTTCAGCACCTCCGCCAGTGCGCAAGAGGGTGCCGGACTAGTCTGACGACCTTTCCCAGGGTCCGGACTTGAAAAAGCCCTCCGGGACGATACCTCAGGGTCGCCAGCCTCATAGGACGGGGGAACAAGGGGGGGCGTTTCACTCTCTATCATCTCTGGACGAAGATCCCCTGAAGATGAGCTCTTCTGAGAAGGGTTGAGATCCAAACTGCAAGATAATGCTTCGGTTATTTTCCTCAGGAATAAAACAAGAATGTGATTCATCATGGAACCCCTCCCCTCACTTACGCCTGGGGGAGAGCGGGTCCCCTTTAGGGGGCGATTCGGCTGAAGCGTCCACCGGCGCCGAACCCTCTGACGAAGATTTCTTTCCCCGTTTTGAGGTTATTACCACCGGGTCTTCAGAGGCATCCCTTTTCTTTCCCTGGTCGGGAGAATTTTCGATTCTTCCCTTCCTGACGGCCTCCTTCGTGGAGGCGGTAGCTCCTTGGTCCCCCTCTTTTTCCTCCGCCAACGGCGCAGCCTCCAGCATCCTGGTCAGCATCGGATTCGGCGCGGTCTCGGGCAAGGGGGCTGGACACCTGATAAGCTTAGCCTTTGCTATCCACTCCTGTTCAAAGGGCAACTCTGCTAAAGGGTAGATTTGATAAAAATATGGATGGTAGGTGCAAATATGGAGCTACTCACTTTAGCATCTGGGCGGTTACAGCTCAGACCAGCGTCCTCGGACAGATCCGGACACCTTGCTTGTGATCCGAAGAACAATTTGTACATCTCCATGGGCATCATTCCCATGAAGTGTTGTAGGACCCGTGGTCCCTCAGGATTGAATTTCCACAGGCAAAGAGGTCGACGTTTGTAGGGCAGTGTGCGGCGAATCACCATGACTTGTGCCACCACGGTCAGATTGATATCTCTTTCTAGGAGATCTCGAATACGGCCCTGCAGCAAGGGCACGTCTTTCAATGGCCCCCAGATAAGTCCTTCATTAACCCATGATGCCAGCCGTGGTGGGGGACCCGAGCGAAAAGTAGGCGGTGCCGCCCATGTGGTGCCCCTAGGGGCTGTGATGTAAAACTAGTCCCGTTGCCATAAGCCGAGCTCCTCTTGAAAAGAGCCTCCGGGCCATGGAGCGTCGGCCCTCTTGCTTATTATAGATCCTCCGCACTCAGCGTGCTGCCCCTCGATCATCTTAGTTCCACCTTGAAGGTTTTTAGCCACAATTCGAAGTGAGGAGTGATATGGAGGAAGGCCTCACACACGACAATGAATGATGAGATTTGGAGGATGGACTCCGGAGCTAAGTCGTGGAACTCCAGCCCGTAATAAAACATGAGCCCCCTCACGAAGGGATCAATCGGGAAGCTTAGCCCCGAAGGAAGTGAGATGCAAACACCACGCTCTCACCGGGCTGGGGAGTGGGAATGGCCTGCCCTTGAGCAGGCAGCCTATGCGAGATTTCGCTGCTTAGATACCTGGCATCTCTCAGCTTTCGCACATCTTCTTCCGTAACGGAGGAAGGCATCCACCGGCCTTCAAGGTCAGGGCCGGACATCGTCGAAGGTCTGAATCGCCTAAAACATGAGCTTTGGGTGTTGGAACTCAAAGCAAGGGGCGGAATCGATTGGATTGAAAAGAAGGGAGCCGAGCCTTGGTCCCTTTATAAAGGGGTTGAATACCAAGAGCCCTCCCTGTAACCGTTCGAGACTCGTTTTCAATTATGGAGTCATACCAAAGGCACGGTTGGGTTACCCACACCCGTATTGCTGAGAATCCCGGAATAAGGGGACACGATCTCTGCTTTGACAAGACGTGCCAAGGAAACCGCCTTGCTAAACGCGCTGAGGTGGAACAATAAAATAAATAAAGAGCCTGGCTGTGGCATGATGTCACGCCACGGGATACGTCAGCAGATCCGACTAATACAAATATTATTCTCTCTATGAAGGAATGTGGAACTTATTTTGCAGAGCCGGACACTACCCTGGTGTTCAACATCTTCTATGAAATGTTCGGAGGAGGAACCCGCCTTGCAATGCCGAAGACAACTTGCGCGCCGGACTCGTCGTCATTGAAGCCTGGTTCTGGGGCTACTGAGGGAGTCCTGGATTAGGGGGTGTCCGGATGGCCGGACTAAGACCTTTGGACGGACTCCCGGACTGTGAAGATACAAGATTCAAGACTCCGCCCCGTGTCCGGATGGGACTTTCCTTGGCATGGAAGGCAAGCTTGGTGATACGATATGAAGATCTCCTCCCCTTGTAACCGACTCTGTGTAACCCTAGCCCTCTCCGGTGTCTATATAAACCGGAGAGTTTTAGTCCGTAGGACGAACAACAATCATACCATAGGCTAGATTCTAGGGTTTAGCCACTCTGATCTCGTGGTAGATCTACTCTTGTACTAACCATATCATCAATATTAATCAAGCAGGAGTAGGGTTTTACCTCCATCGAGAGGGCCTGAACCTGGGTAAAAACATCGTGTCCCTTGTCTCCTGTTACCATCCGCCTAGACGCACAGTTCGGGACCCCCTACCCGAGATCCACCGGATTTGACACCGACACCCACTTGAATAGAATTTATTAGAATATGCTACGTGCTTTACTTATATCTTTTGAGCTAGATAGTTTTTGCTCTAGTGCTTCACTTATATTTTTTTAGAGCACGGTGGTGGCTTAATTTTGTAGAAATTGCTAGTCTCTCATGCTTCACTTATATTGTTTTGAGAGTCTCTTAGAACAGCATGGTATTTGCTATGGTTATGAATTTGGTCCTAGAATGATGAGCATCCAAGTTGGGTATAATAAAAACTATCATAGAAAGTGCATTAAACACTAGGATCAATTTTATGCTTGATAATTGTTTTGAGATATAAAGGTAGTAATGTTAGAGTCATGCTAGTGGATAATTATGAAATTGAGAAATACTTATGTTGAAGTTGGCAAGTCCCGTAGCATGCATGTATGGTAAAAGTTGTGTGACAAATTTGTTGCATGAGGTGCTCTTTTGATTGTCTTCCTTATGATTGGCAGTCGGGGATGAGCAATGGTATTTTCCTACCAATCTATCCCTCTAGGGGCTTGCATAGTAGTACTTTGCTTCGAGGGCTAAGTAGACTTATGCAATAAGTATATGAGTTCTTTATGACTAATGTGAGTCCATGGATATACGCACACTCATCCTTCCACTTTGCTAGCCTCTGTTATACCGCGCAACTTTCGCCGGTAGCATGCACCCATTATTTACCTTCCTCAAAACAGCAACCTATACCTACCTATTATGGCATTACCATAGCCATTCCGAGATATATTGCCATGCAACCTTCTACCATTCCGTTTATTATGACACGCTCCATCATTGTCATATTGCTCTTTGCATGATCATGTAGTTGACATTGTATTTGTGGCAAAGCCACCTTCAAAATTTTCATACATGTCGCTCTTGATTCATTGCATATCCCGGTACACCACCGGAGGCATTCATATAGAGTCATATCTTGTTCTAGCATTGAGTTGTAATTCTTGAGATGTAAATCAATAAAAGTGTGATGATCTTCATTATTAGAGCATTGTCCCAGTGAGGAAAGGATGATGAAGACTATGATTCCCCCACAAGTCGGGATGAGACTTCGGACTTTATAAAAATAAAAGAGGCCAAAGAAGCCCACCAAAAAGAAAAAAAAGGAAAAAAAGGAAAAAAAAGAGAAAAGAAAAAAAGAAAAAAAAGAAAAAGAAAAGAAAAGAAAAAAAATATATAATGAGAGAAAAAGAGAGAAGTGACAATTGCTACTATCTCTTTTCCACACTTGTGCTTCAAAATAGCACCATGATCTTCATGATAGAGAGTCTCCTATGTTGTCACTTTCATATACTAGTGGGAATTTTTCATTATAGAACTTGGCTTGTATATTCCAATGATGGGCTTCCTCAAAATGCCCTAGGTCTTCGTGAGCAAGCAAGTTGGATGCACACCCACTTAGTTTCTTTTGTTGAGATTTCATACATTTATAGCTCTAGTGCATCCGTTGCATGGCAATCCCTACTCACTCACATTGATATCTATTAATGGGCATCTCCATAGCCCGTTGATACGCCTAGTTGATGTGAGACTATCTTGTCCCTTTTGTCCTTACAACCACCACCATATACCACCATAGTGCTATGTCCATGGCTTGCGCTCATGTATCGCGTAAGAGTTGAAAAAAGCTGAAGCGCGTTAAAAAGTATGAACCAATTGCCCGGCTCATCATCGGGGTTGTACATGATGGGAGAATTTTGTGTAATGAAAATGAAGCACGGCCTAACTATATGATTTTTGAGGGATAAGCTTTCTTTGGCTATGCTATTTTGATAGGACATGATTATTTGTTAGTATGCTTCGAAGTACTATTATTTTTATGTTTTATAAGCTTTTATCTTGAATCATTTGGATCTGAACATTCATGCCACAATAAAGAAAATTACATTGAGAATTATGCTAGGTAGCATTCCACATCAAAAATTCTGTTTTTATCATTTACCTACTCAAGGACGAGCGGGAATTAAGCTTGGGGATGCTTGATATGTCTCCGATCCATGCTATTATATTACCCCTTTTGGATGTTTATGGGATTTATTTTACACATTTATATAATTTTTGGGACTAACCTACTAACTGGAGGCCCAGCCCGTATTGCTGTTTTTTTGCCTATTTCAGTATTTCGAAGAAAAGGAATATCAAACAAAGTCCAAACGGAATGAAACCTTCGGGAGCGTGATTTTTGGAACGAACGTGATCCGGAGAACATGGAGTGCAAGTCAAGAAGCAAACGAGGCGGCCAGGAGATAGGAGGGCGCGCTCACCCCTCCTGGGCGCGCCCCTGTCTCCTGGGCCCCTCGAGCGGCCACCGACATACTTCTTCCTCCTATGTATACCTACGTACCCCGAAAACATCCAGGGAGCCACCAAAGAAATATTTCCACCATCGTAACCTTCTTTATCCATGAGATCCCATATTGGAGCCTTCGTCGGCGCTCCGCCAGAGGGGGAATCCACCACGGAGGGCTTCTACATCAACACCATAGCCCTTCCGATGAGTTGTGAGTAGTTTACCATAGACCTTCGGGTCCATAGTTATTAGCTAGATAGCTTCTTCTCTCTTTTTGGATCTCAATACAATGTTCTCCCCCTCTCTTGTGGAGATCTATTCGATGTAACTCTTTTTGCAGTGTGTTTGTCAAGATCCGATGAATTGTGGGTTTATGATCAAGTTTATCTATGAGTGAAAGTGCTAGTTATCGACTAGAGGGGGGTGAATAGGCGATATTTATCAAAGTCTTCAAAACGTGGAAGTTTCAAAGACAAACAATAGAAATGACCTAATTGAAATGCAGCGGAAGATAAACTACACAAAGCAAGCCATAGTCAAGTATGCAATAGTGATAACGTACGAAGACTAATAGCAGCAAGGTAGTAAGGATCAGGATGGAAGATAATATGAAGCCAATCAACAATAGTAGTCAAGCAATGAAGTCAAACAGATAAGACAGATAAGGAGTGACTTCACGAAGACAAACTCAAAGTAAAGGGAGGAAGGGATAGAACCAGTCACTTGTTGAAGACACATGATTTGTTGGACCAGTTCCAGTTGCTGTGACAACTGTACGTCTGGTTAGGGAGGCTGATATTCAACTCAGAAGACCGTGTCTTCACCTTATTCCCCTTGAGCTAAGGACACCCGGTCCTCGCCCAATCACTCTGGTAAGTCTTCAAGGTAGACTTCCAAACCTTCACAGACTCCGTTCACCCGGAAATCCACAATGACTCTTGGATGCTCAGAACGCGATGCCTAACCGGCTGGAGGATACACAGTCCTCAAGTGTAATAAGTCTTCAGGTCACACAGACAGAAAGACTTCACTGATGCCTAACACTCTTTGGCTCTGGGTGTTTGGGCTTTTTCCTCGCAAGGATTTCTCTCTGAAAGGCTTCGAGGTGGGTTGCTCTCAAAACGACAAAAGCCGTAAACTAACTCTGAGCAACCACAAATTCATGGTGTAGGGGGTGGGCTATTTATAGACACAAGGCAACCCGACCTGATATGTCCGAAATGACCCTGGGTCACTAAGGAACTGACACGTGTTCCAACGGTCAGATTTCAAACACACACGGCAACTTTACTTGGGCTACAAGCAAAGCTGACCCATCCAGCTCTGGATAAGATTTGCTCTCATTGTCTTCGCTCGAAGACATAGGATTTGGGTTGAGCATCACTTCAGTCACTCTCACTTAGTTCACTTGGACCCCACTTAACAGTACGGTGGTTCCTATGACTCAACAAAGAAGAAAAGGAAACAATGAAACAACTCAGTCTTCGCGCTCCATAGTCTTCACTCAATGTCTTCTCATGTCATAGTCTTCAATGTGAACCTCTTCACACACCACCATTGTCTTCAATGTCTTCATACATTTTTAGGGGTCATCTCCGGTAGGTAAACCGAATCAATGAGGGACACTACCTGTGTTATCCTGCAATTCTCACAAACGCATTAGTCCCTCGACCAACTTTGTCGTCAATACTCCAAAACCAACTAGGGGTGGCACTAGATGCACTTACAATCTCCCCCTTTTTGGTGATTGATGACAAACTGGTTGAAGTTTTCAACGGGAAAGAAGTATGTGAAATTGTAAAGGATAGTGCATTGTCTTCATAAGTGGAAAGGGCTCCCCCTGAAGATGTGCATATAAATAATTTGCTTTTGGAATGCAAATGCACATGGCAGGTTGTACTTGTGGAGATCCACTTCAACTTATGAGGATAATTCATCATGCATGAAGTGATATAGCTAAGAGAATGACATGCATAATGAAAAATGGACGTCTGCAGAATGATCTAAGTGCGGAAGTTATCATCGCACGTGGAAACGCAAATAAGTGGCAGACGACCATCAAGTTTAAGTGTTACAACTCAAAGAACGAAATGTATCAAAAGCAAGAGTTGTAAATACTAGGCAAAATATAAAGCAACCGCCCTTATGAACTCGCTTGAAGACTATCAAACTCATACGCTTCTCCCCCTTTTGTCAGTAATGACCAAAAATGTTTGAAGACATAGAGCATCTACTCGTCCTCATGAGGAGTAGGTGAAGCAGTGGGGTTGTCGTTGTTGTTTGGTGGTGCAGACGAACTTGGTGCAGTGTCGATGCGTGCAGAAGTAGGGGGCGGTGAAGTTGCATCGTCTTCATCATCGATCACATTGGCATTTACAGTTGCCGCGGAGGAAGAATAGTCAGAGTCTTCAAGATATGGAGTTCTTCGTAGGACAGCATTCTGTGGAGGAGTGGAGTCAAACTTGAATCTTTCAGTGAAGCCATCGTCTTGAAGATCAGCTTCAGCACTGAGTAGGGTCAAACTCTTCCATGAGCGCCGACAAGTTTCGTGAGTGACAAATGCATTCTTGGTGGCACGGTTTCGAATGCGATTTACATCCACCAAGAGGCTTTGCATCTGACTCTTCAGCCAAAAATGATGCTTATCTTGCTTCTGATGTAGGGCCACAAGAAGTTCTCGGTCGTTTAGGACCCGAGAGCGCTTCCGAGGCCTTTGAGCAATGGTGCTCGCAGTGGCTTCAGTTGATGCACGATGAGGCAGGCGAATATTCCTAGCCATCGGATAGACACGCGTGACAGCTTGGACTCCTTCCATAGGCTGAGTGAAGCTTTGATGTTCAACATTCTGAAGACAAAGTGGCTTCTTGGCAGGTTCAGGGTATATGGCTTCAACTGACATATCAACCTCTGGTAGGAAGATCACATGATTGCGAGCAGATGGTTGATAGTTGACAGCAGAATGTTGCTTGATGAGGCGCATGACCCATGGAGCATAGAACTTTAGTATGAAAAGGTCAGATCCAGATGCAGCCAGTTGCCTGATGAAAAAATCTTGCGCATTGAAGCTGATGCCATTGAGGATGTAAAAGACCAATGTCTTCATGGCTCCTTCAAGTTGTGCAGCTGATGAATGTCCTTTGATTGGCCATAGAGTCCGCCTGATGATATGATATATAGTGCGCGGCAGATACTCGAGGTCATCAACAAAGAACTCCTTTGGATATTCAGCATCACGTGGCAAAGGCTTCATCATGCTCAACATCTGGCTCATATTGGGTTCAGGCTTATGGAAGATGCTTTCCAGTGCATTGCGGTGTTTTTGACAACCAGGTTCATATAGATCTCCGGGAGTGGATAGGCCTGTAAGCTCAATCATGTCAAGAGCTTTGGCTTCATGATGAACATTTCCTGTCATCCACTCGAGAACCCAGGTCTTGATATCTCTGTTGTAGCCGCGAATGTGGAGGGTAGCATAGAACTGAAGCAATAGTTCTTCATTCCAATGTTCTTTGTCTGTGACAAAACTGAGCAGACTAGCATCACGAAAACAATCAAGTGCTTCTTCTAAGCACGGCAGTCCAGCAATGGCTTCAGTGTCGAGGCGCATATGAGGGAAAATGCACCCTTGATCATACAGAACACAGGAGTAATAGCTTCGCTGCTGATGACTCCAGAAACGATCGGATGATATTCTTGGCTTCGTGTAGGGGTTCTTTGAGCTGTCAAAGAATGTGTTGTGGCTCTTGAAGCCATTTGCATTGAAAGACCCGATAGATGTGGCAGTACCTGGAAACCTTGGCAGTCTTGGCTTTGGCTTCTGGACCTGAGGCCTATGCTCGATGTGATAGTCAAATTGAGGACCAGAGACAGTAGGCGGAGGGACCAGAATGGGCCATCTTACTGTGATTAGCTCGCCATGGTTGGAAGCTTGCTCAATTGTATAAGGCCTTGGTGGCGGAACAGGAGCAGTAGCAGCAACACTGGCAGAAGCTTCAGGAGCAGTTGCAGCATTGTCTTCTGGCATGTTCCTTGGTGCAGGCTCCACATTAGTGTCATCCATGACTCTGTCATTGGCTTCAGTCGTGTTGGTTGCGGCAGCCTCAACATTTTCATCCTCCACTTGTTGAGCTGGAGGGTCAGGCACAGACACGTTCACATCATGAACTGTTTCTTCAGGAATGGAGGGAGTAGGGACTCGTTCTTCTTGATGTTCGTCATCGGCTGATGCAGCCGGATTGTCTTCAGCAGCTGATGCTTCAGACACGGAGACATTCACGGCAGGAGTGGCTTCTGAAAACACTTGACGTGCAACAGGTTGATGGTGCACTTCTCCTTCTGGAACGCTCGAAAGAGGGGCTTGAGGCCTTGGTCCTTTGCGAAGCCTTTGTAGTACAGGTGACGCCTTTGGAGATGGAGTGGGCAGGTCCTCATCCTCTTCAACTTGCATGGATGGTGTGGCTTGTTGTTGTTGGGGAGTACTGGGGGAGTCTTGGTGTTGGGGCGATCAGCCCATGAAGCATCCTGAGCAATTGGCGTCAGAGGACGACCAATGCTGATGAGTTCGATGTTCGTACGAACAAGCGATGATACCACATTGTATTCAACTTGAGGAAGAACTTCATCATCTTCAACATTGTCATCGTGACCAATGTCTTCAGCAGCGGTGGGTTCAGCTGCTGGAACATCTTCAGCTTCCGGAGCCTCTGTGGAAGCAGGCTCATGAACAGTCATGCAAAGTTCTTGGGATGCAGATGCAGGACGAACCACTGAGATGGGTTCAACAACAAGGGGCTTTGTGGGAGCAGCCCGACTCTTCTTGGTCTTGCGCTTCTTCTTGGAGGGAGCAGCTTCAGAGGCTTCAGTATTCTTTCTCTTTCTAGCTTTAGCCTCGGCAGCCCTCGTCTTCTTCTGTTCTGAAGCGGTTGACGTGACTTTTGGCTTCGAGTCAGTCATGCTGCTTGGGAAGATAATGTGAGGTGCTTCTTGACTTGAAGGTGCAGGTTGGGCAGTGGAGAGCTTCTTCTTCTTTGCTGCCATCCTGGGGTCAATGCCAGGACGGCCAAGAGCCTTGCGCTTTTCAGCCTCATTGTAGGCAAGCACACACTTGTCAGCCAGACTCTTCATGCGCTCTCTGGAGCCTCGAGCTTCTTCATGTTTCTTGTGAAAGGCTTCTTTGAGCTCGTGCATCATGATCTTGAAGTTCTTGACATCTTGCACACTGAGCTTTGCCACATGCTTCTTGAACTGAGCCTTTTCATAGTCAATTTTGTTTTTCAGCTCAACGATGCGCTGAGAAATAGCTAGCTCAGAAGAAATGGCGCCATTGAAGGCGACGCTGAGGCCAATTGGAAGTTGCAGATCATCAAAGCTGAGATTTGGTGTGTCAAACCACTCATCAATGAAGTTATGAATAATTGCCACGTCAAAGAGAGGCAAGTTGTTGAAGATCTCTGCTTCTTCCTTGCTCTTGATCAGTTGCTCAAGAGCATCATCTGCAAGATCATCATCGCTGGACAGATCAATGTGCTCTTCACGCAGAATAGCAGCAGGAGTCAAAACCTGATCAGTACTCTTGATGATTTTCTTTTTCTTCTCCGTCTTCTTGGAGATGCGGGAAAGATCTTCAGAATGCACACTGGCTTCAGGAGGTGTAGTGTCTAGTGGCTTCACACGAGAAGCTTTTGGAGGTGCAGCTGATGATGAAGACTTAATCTTCTTTGGCTTCTGCGGCCTTGGAGGAGGAGCTGGGGCTTCATCAGAATCAGCATCATTGTCAGAATGATCCACTTTGGCACCTTGTACCAAGATGTATGAGATGAGGCCATCAAGGTTTGCGAAGGGGCCAATTCTGTTTTCTTCAGCTTCACGTGTGCCATCATAGCGGGGAGCAGAGGGTCCAGGATTGAAGTCTAATCCCCATGACTTCTTGTTTTCCTTCGCCGAAGCCTTAGCAAACTGAAAGTTGCGCTTGAAGAGATTGTCGTCACGACACCAGAGCAATGATGTTGGGTTGGCTTCTTCAGGCTGTGGTCCACGGACCATGCAAGGATAGAATTCTTGCACAATGGCTTCAGCTTTGTTCTTGGGGGGAAGGCCTCGATAGAGAATATCACCCCAAGGGCTCTTGATTGCGTTTTTCTCAGCGTACTCCTGGGTCTCGAACTTGTACTTGAACCATTGTTCAGCCCAATAGCGTCGAATCCATTGGATTCGAGTCTTGCGCTGATTGTAATCTTCTTCAGGATCTGTTTTGTAGATTTCTGCAAGATCATCAGGCAGATCCTTTGAAGTTCCCCCACGATGCTGTCTTCCACCCTTCCTGACAGATTTCTCTGCAACCATGAACTTCAAACTGAACGGTTTCAATATGTTCAAAGGCTTCAAAGGTTTTCGCTTGCTGGTCAGACAGGAACTGGCTTCAGGAGAATCGATGTGTTGCTGTAAGAATTCTGCAAACGAATGCAGACTATGAGAACCTAGGGATTCTCCCACGGACATGTACCTGTGACAGCATTAGAGATGCGAGGGAAGGGGAAGAGGTCATATGCATTCTCAGAAGATTTTGAAGATAAATCAGTTTGAAGACATTGACCTCATGTTGCGAAGACATTCACTTATATGTTGAGAGTCGGTTCCAGATTTGTATGAATCCGTGAATAAGTACAAGTGAGGAATCTAACTAGATGTGAAGCTTAAGTGAATATACTAGGCAGTATGAGATGCAGACAGAATAAATCTAACTTTGTATAGACAGAAACCAATTTTGGTAAAGTGGATGAATCATTGAGGATCAAAAAGCTGGTGAAAATAGAGTTATATTTACCACACGAAGAACTGCTAGATGGGAAGAATTTGGAGACCGAGCAGTTCAGTCCACCGTGCCCTAACTTGGCGACAGAGGACACCTACGGCGGCGGCGGAGAGGACGATGCCCGCGGCCGGCGTGAGGACGGCGTCGGAGAAGTCGCGGCAGCTAAGCGCTTCGTCGCCGGCGTCGTCGAGAGCTAGCGGTGGCGCTAGGGTTTTGATGAGGTGGAGAGGTGGCAGAAGGTTTTCTTGACCGCAGGGGGCACGTATTTATAAGTAGGTGTGCGGCACAGCGCAATTACGCAGGTGCCCCTGTCTGTTCACATTCATGGGACACGTGGCAAACATGCAACATATTTAGAGTTGTCCCACGTTCCCACGCCCGCCAAGTTTGTCGGATGGTCGTTCCGGCTTCTCCGGATTTCGACAATAAAGATGAATCATTTAAATAGGACTTGTTGTTTGTCTCTGTGTCTTTTGCTGACAAGGATGCAGAGAAGACATTCGACAGTTTCAACAGAATGCATATGATTTGGACAGATAGAGTTTGAGATAGTAAACATAGAGAGATTAGGGTCCGATCACATTCACTTAGTTCAAAAGATTTAACAGTGAAGACATAGCTATAAGTGAATGCTGTAGAGG